>NC_080540.1:1807927-1895590 GCF_028640845.1 Ahaetulla prasina | reverse complement strand
TCAGGGGTTGCCACAAAGAAGAGGGAGTCAAGCTATTCTCCAAAGCACCTGAGGGTAGAACAAGAAGCAATGGGTGGAAACTGATTAAGGAAAGAAGCAACTTAGAACTAAGGAGAAATTTCCTGACAGGTAGAACAATTAATCACTGGAACGACTTGCCTGCAGAAGTTGTGAATGCTCCAACACTGGAAATTTTTAAGAAAATGTTGGATAACCACCTGACTGAGATGGTGTAGGGTTTCCTGCCTGGGCAGGGGGTTGGACTAGAAGGCCTCCAAGGTCCCTTCCAACTCTGATGTTATGTTATATTAAAATGTTGACTTTAATAGAAATTCAAAATAATGATCCTGAATTTCATTCAGATTAATGTAATTTCTTCCTGTGAAATCCTCCATCAAAAGTATTATTTTTACTGCAGTGAAAATATTTCAAAGGAGAAGCCAAGAATATTGCCTCTGTTTTTCTTAGTCCCAATGGTTTTTATTTCTTTTGCTTTAAAAGAATAGTCTGTGTATTTAGAGCCAATTGTTGGTCCGGCTCCAGTTTAGGAGACCTGAAATCACAGAATGTTTTTTGAGTCTCTTTGGGGGAATTTTCTCTTCCTTTTTCTTTGACTTCTGAGCTGACTTTTCCCTCCGGAGAGATCCAGGCGTCTCCTTCCCCCAAGAGCCCAAAGCTTTTCTCTGGCCACCAAGAGAGGCTCTCAACCTTTCCTCAACTCTCCCCAGAATTAATTCAGCCTCCATTTCTCTGCTGTGATCCTGGGATCTGCCTGATCTCCTCAGCCTCCAACTGCCCCCACCTTCCCTTTCCCAAAGATCCCCTCTGGATCCATTCCACCAGTGGGGAAATCTGAACCGGTTTGCTGCTGGTTCACTGGCTGCGCATGTCCTGTGCACACATGTACACTGTATGTCAAGCACACACTATGTGCGCATGCGCAGTGTGCACAAAACATGCCCTGTGTGTACATGTGCAGTGCGCACCAAAAGGAGGCTTGGGAAGGTAAGTAAAAGAGCGAGGGGGGGGATCAACTGTATTGCGCGATTTAGCTTCACTAGAAAGTAAGATTTCCTGCTTTCTAGCAAAGCTAAATCGTGCAGCACAGCTGATCGTCGGAAATACTGCTCTGAACCGGTAGCTTTTTAGTTTTTATCGCCCAAACCGGAGTGAACCGGTAGCATTTCACCCCTGACTTAAAAGATATAATATTTTCAGGAGTAAAAGCGGATGTTGGCCTGAACTAACCAACTTGGTCTTCTGTTCTGGGCCCTCCTGTGTCTCTCCTGTTCCTCCTTCTCCTCCTTCCCTCCAGCCAAGCCCACCGTCACCATCTCCCCCACCAAGATGGACCCCACTTCCCCCAACACCATCCTCCTCTGCACCGCGACGGGCTTTTACCCCGTGGAGATCGAGATCCAGTGGCTGAAGAATGGGCAGCCAGAGAAGGAGGGCGTGGCCTTTACGGAGGAGCTCCAGAACGGAGACTGGACCTACCAGCTCCAGGTGATGCTGGAGACCCAACCCCAGCGGGGGGACGTCTACACTTGCAAGGTGGAGCACGCCAGCCTGGAGGCCCCCATCACTGTCCAGTGGGGTAAGCCCCTCCCCTCCCTCCCTTCCTGCTCAGGGACCCCTTCCTGCCTTGAGAATGGGGGGAGAGACCCTCCCTGTGGGGAGAGGCATAATGGACCCTCCTGGGGGAAGGTGGGCCTGATCCTCCTGCTCAGGTGAGGCTCCTTCTCCTTCCCCAGAGCCCCGTTCCTCCAGCTCTGCCCGGAGCAAACTCTGGACGGGGATCATGGGGGCCGTGATAGGAGTGGCCTTCCTGGCTGTGGGGCTCTTCTCCTACCTGAAGAGCAAGAAAGGTGAGTCTGGGGGGCTGGAGGGGAGGTTGTGGGGAGGGGACCATCTAGGGGAGGCCTCTCATCAAGCTTAGCAGGTGGCCAAGAGGGGCCCCTTGAGGAATATTTATGGCAGCTTCTCTTGTTTGTGGGGCTATAAGTGAAGCTCACACAACCTATTATGGGCTATCGATGGGGAGGCGGACCCCCTGAGTCCTCCAGCCCATGAAGGTTTCTGATTGGGTCTTTTTCTCCTTCTAGCAACTCCCATCCAACCACCTGCAGGTGAGTTTCTCCTCTTCTTTTCTCATTTCAGCCCTTCCTGCAAGTTATAAATTCCTTATTCGTTTCTTTTTTTAAAAAAAAAACATGCCTGAACAAAACCTCCTTGCTGTGGATACAGCAATTTTTTAGATTTTGGGCATGAAAAAAGATTGCAATCATAAACAAAAGCATACATAAACACTAAAATCTTGCCCAGAATTTTTCCAAGTTTTGGGAAATTGCAGAAGGGAAGGGAAGGGAAGGAGGGGGCCATTCCTTCCCATTCCTCCCTTGGGGAGGGAGCACCCCAGGTTTACATCCCCCCACCCATTTTGTAAGCCACCCACCCATTCTGTTAGGCTCACTGTGGAGGGGGGTTCCCAAGGTTATTCAGGCATGGGGACAAATTCCACCCCTGTAGCTATTTTAAAAGGGGGGAGTCCCATGTGACTATGCACTGCAATATTCTAGGCCACTTCAGCAAATGTCAGGAGATCTGCCCAGCTAAATTGCTGATAATTAACATAACATCTAAGGCAGAGATGGGTTTCGGCAGGTTCTGACCAGTTCTGGAGAACCGGTAGTGGAAATTTTGAGTAGTTCGGAGAACCGGCAAATACTACCTCTGACTGGCCCCGCCCCCATCTATTCTCTGCCTCCCGAGTCCCAGCTGATCGGGAAGAAATGGGGATTTTGCAGTAACCGTCCCCTGACACGCCCACCAAGCCACACCCACAGAACCGGTAGTAAAAAAATTTGAAACCCACCACTGATCTCAGGTATTGTTCTATCATTGCATTAGCTCGTTCTCAAGCTCCATCCGTATTTGGATGGAAAGTAGAGCTAAGTCCTTGAGATGACCCTATCAATTTAATGAACTTCCTCCAAAACTTCACCGTGAACTGGACCCTCCCTCCCTGCAGTCGGAGATGATCCTTCTGGGCACCCCATGCAGATTCCTTTGGGTTCATTAGTTGGAGCCTTGACAGGCTGTTCTTCCTGACCCCCCTTTTCCTTCTGAGAATTCACACAATTTCTGCCCAAGTGACCCCAGGCTCCCCCCTTTGCTGCCACCCCCATCCTAGCCCCATCTTCATATGAAACGTCTGCAGGGAGGGGGAGGGGGGAAGAGAGAGGGCCTCCCCTCTTGATTAAACCCCTAATTAAGTCAATTAGAGAGAATCCCAGAATCCCCTGGAGATGAAATGGGGAGGAATCCCTGGTCCTTCCCAGCCTTTTCCTCCCTGAAATGGGCGGATTCTCCCTCTATCCGTCCCTGCCTGTCAACCTCCCCCCTGCAGTGTGGGCCTGCCTCAGGGGTGGGGGCTGAAAAGGAAGAAAAATATGTTATTTGGAGTAAAAGTTTCTCTTTATATTCTAATTTTCTTCCCCATCTCTTTTTCTACAGCACTCATGAATTAATTCTGCTCTCTGATGCAAAAGGATTTTTTTTTTCTTTAGTAGCTGATGACTCTTTGTCCTGTTTGCAACTTCTGAAAAATGGAGGCTGAAGGTGGCAAGTTGGGGGAAGAAGGAGAATGGCAGCCTGGACCTTCTCCTGCTGAGACCCCCTCCCCTCCAAACTTCCTATGGGGCATCCCTTTCTTGGGAAGGGAGGGTTGGAGACCATCTAGACTGTCCCCAAGGATGCTGAGCTGACCTGTAGCTCTAGTCCCCTCATCTCTCCTGGCTTTGAACCCACAGCAGCTTCATCTCCATCACTCTTCCTCCAAATCACTTCCCTTCAGTTTGCTGTAAAAGAATAAACTTCTGATGTAAGAAACCCTGGAATCCTTCCTTCCTCTTCCTCCTCTTCCTCTTTCCTGCCCGCACAGGAGGCTCCTCCCTCTGCTGCCTCTGGATCCACCATCTCGGCTACTTTGGGTCCAAAGCCAGAACTGCTTCGGGAGGAGGGTGGGCAGATCCAGAGAGGGGAAGGGGCTCAACCCCCTCCTGCTTGAAGGTCCCATTGCTCTACTTCCCCTCAAGCCCCCTTTTGAAGAGCAGAATGCCAGCAGACACCATCCTCCCCAGGCACCTGTGGGGAGCCACTGGGGGGCACCTGAGACTCCCCCTACATTCATGCAGCCATTTCAGCCATTTCTCTCCTTCACAGCTAGAGGGTCCTGCCCCATTTTGGCATCTAACGCCTCCCTCCCTCTTTGGGGCTCAGATTCTCATGGTATTTAGGGTCTCCTGCTTGATGGTATAAATGGTGTAGGGTCTCCCCTACTCAAGCAGGGGGTTGAACTAGATGACCTCTGAAAAATCTACCTTAAGCCATTCGTGGAGTAGAAGACATTTGTCACAGAGGGAAAGAGGGAGGGGTTCAGTGGGGCAGCCCTGAAGGGAGGACTCCTCCCTTTTTCCCAGCATCCCTAGATGCCTCTAAGTAGCCCTCCAATTGAGCCTTGCCCCCTCCAGAGGTCATCCAGACTGGCTCTGCAGGATTCCAGAGGCCTCGATCTCTTAAGGGCAGAATTTCCCCCTCCTCTTCCTCATCTGGGGTCGTGGGATCATCATATGAAGAATCTGTCAGTGTGTGATTGTAGGATTTGTCTCAAACACGGAGAAGATTTGGGCTCCTGTGAACAATAACTGCCCTTGCAAGATAGTGTGGGGGCAGCTGGAGAAGGGACAACACCAAATGTATAAAAAAAATCAGATTTCCTTAACAAATAAAAAGCATTGTTGATGGTAGATGTTTCATTGCTCAGGGGAACTGAACCAGCCATTTGTAGACAGTCAAACTCGGGTGGTTGGCTGTTTCTCAGATGGGGGGAACATATCAAAGACGTGACTGAGGGGCTTAAAGAAATAATGAAGTCCACAGATTCTTCTCCCTTTTTCCTCTTTCATGCGGGGAGGAATGAAAAAGTCCCTGGAAACGATGCCAAGAGACTCGGAGCAGTCTGGGATGGGAGCCAAAGAGTTGGGAGCACAGGTGGTTTTCTCTTCCGTTCTCCCAATAAAGGGAACCATCCAAGGAGGGAAAGCAGCACCTTGGAAGTCAAGCCTGGCTTAGGGGATGGTTCTCTCGAGGGAAATTGGGACTCTTGGACCATGGTCCACAACACCCACATGGGGGGCTTCTGGCAGGGGATGAGCTGCCCCTCACAAGGACCCAGAAGGTCAGCTTTGGACACCGACTGGCTCTCCTCATCCGAAGGGCTTGAAAGTGGGAGGGAGAGAAAGTTTTAGAAGCTATTTGGAAGCTAAAACCTCAGTGGAATCCGCCAAACAACCCAACTAAAAAACTAGAGAGACTGTGGCTGGCAGAAGCTACGGAGGCTCTACGAGGAGATTCCTTCAAAGGCACAAATTGGAACATATTTAAAGGGGCTGCAAGGAATGGACAACATACTGATGAGAATGAATACGCTTCTACTATTTCTGTTTATATTCAAAATATAAAGGTTAGGATTATCCATCCATCCATCCATCATCTCTCTCTCTCTCTCTCTCCCCATCTATCTCAAATTTTTGTATCCTCCCATCTCACAAGTGTCACATACAACAAAGCTAAAAATGTATTAACATGAAAGTATTAAAAAAACATTCAAAGCAATAAAAACATTTTTAAAAAAAGGAATATTAGGCAAAGAGCCACTTTTTTCAGTGCCATTGTAACTTTGAACGGTCACAAAATGAACCGTTATAAGTCAAGGACTACTTTCTTCAATGTGCTTTAACTAATGGAGAATCAAGGGCCAGAGGACCTTGTGGCTGCCCCACCTGGAGACTAGCCATGGGGCAGAGGAGGAGGAGAGTCCCTGAGCTGCCCTGAGGAAGATTCGAGGCTTGTTGCCTGCTGGATCCTGGCCAGTTCCTCAGTTCCGCTTCGGAGGAGCCCAACGCTTCAGGCTGGGGAAGCGAAGCCCAAGCGACTCTCCAGGTGTTGGGGGCTGGAGAAAGAAACTCTGTGTGTGTGTGTGTGTGTGTGTGTGTTTGTGTATGTGTGTGTGTGTGTCTGGGGATGGCAGAGAGACCTCAGAGAAAATGAAAGTCTTGTGGGGGAGGGGAAACATGAAGAGAGCCTAGAAGTTCTGCTTTGATCAGGAGATTGATGGGAGTCCCACCAGAGTCTCTCTGGATCTGGGGTCAATTTTGTGTCACTGGGTGTCTCCAAACACACAATTGTGGGAAAGATTCGGACTCTGCTGCCTCCTTCAGCTGCAGGTGGGGACCCAGTTCTGGCCTGGTGAGGTGCTGGATGCTGGGCCAGGGGGGAGTTTGACCCCTCCAGCCCCTCTGTCCATGCCAGGAAAGGATTCAGGGCATCTCAGGATAGGCTCCGTGTGGGACGTCTGCCTGCTGCAGCTGGGAAAAGGTTGGGGCTCTGATCTGGTATCTCCAACCATTAGCTGGTATTTTATCCTCAGCCCTCAACAGCTGCCCAGCCTCCGCTGCCCCCACCTAGCTGAGAAAGACCGGCCTGGTTAGCCTGTGGATGGGAGACCACCAGGAAGCACCTGGGCTACTGAATAGGCTGAAGGAGGGTGAAGCTTCAGGCCCTCTGAACTCGCCTCCCTCAAAAGATTCACTTCCCATTCCTCTTTTAGCCTTCCCTGATCTCCCCGTAACTCTCCCCCTCCCCGCTTTCTCAGTTCCTGCCTTTTGGAAGACCTCATGGGAACCCAATTCTCCTTGTCCAGAGAGAGAGACAAGGCTAGAGTGGAGCGGAAACTTTAAAGGGGGGCAATAAGGAGGTCTCACATTCCTTGGTCCTTTCCCCCACCTCTAACTACAGGAGCCTTTTAGCCTTTCCCACCTTCCTGAGGCTCAGGGCGCAAGGGAGGAAATTGGGAGTCTCCAAAAACTCTTTACCCTCCTCCCTCGCGAGCGATCCCCCCCTTTCCTGCCGGTCTTGGGTGCCTGAGGGAGGAAAGGCCCCCCAGTGTTGGGTGAGGAGGGAGGAAAGGCTGCCCAGGCAGAGGTGAAGGGAAAACTGGAGGAGGGAGGGAGGGAGGGGGGAGTGAGAGGGAAATGCGAGAAAGATATAAGGAAGGGCATGGGGGGAGGGAGGAGGGAGAGGGGGAAGCAAAGAGAATGTGGGGGAGGGAAGGGGAAAAGTGAGGGGGGAGTGAGGGGGAGGGGAAGAATGGGGATGGGGAGTGCCGCAGAATTCTATTTCTGACTGCAAGAAAGTCAAACATCGGGCCCAACATTCGGGATTTGGAAGCGTCATCGGTCTCCGGGCAGAGGAGCCACCAAGGGGTCCTTTGGAGGAGATGGTTCTCTGAAGCTCCAGGTGACATTCAGCTGTTCAGCCTGGATTTGGCCTTTTTGTCCGCACATCGAGCCCTTCCAAGGACCCAGGAGAGGCGGAGGCAGGAGTTTGATGGTGCTAAAGGTCTCCTGGTGGGATTTAAGCAGTTGCAAGCAGAGCTGCCTTCCGTAATTGACTGAGGGGGATTTTGTCAATGTCCAGGGTGCTCAAGGGCTGCTCCAGATATTTTGAGATTGTCAGAATGGGCTGCATCAAAAGAGGAGGGAGACGGAAAGCGAAAGCCAAAGAGGGAAACTGAGGCATTTTCAGCCCTGAATCCACACAAGGAAATAAGGGCCTCTGGTGGCTCAGCAGACTAAGTCTGTCTGTTATTAACACAGCTGCTTGCAATTACTGCAAGTTCAAGTCCCACCAGGCCCAAGGTTGACTCAGCCTTCCATCCTTTATAAGGTAGGTAAAATGAGGACCCAGATTGTTGGGGGCAATAAAAGTTGACTTTGTATATAATATACAAATGGATGAAGACTATTGCTTAACACAATGTAAGCCGCCCTGAGTCTTCGGAGAAGGGTGGGATATAAATTCAAGTTTAAAAAAAAATAGCTGCATTTTGGCAAAAGTATTTTTGCTTCCTCAGAAACTTCCATTTTTTTCCTAAGTCTCAAATTTGAAGCTTTGAAGGTCAGGCAAGAGGGGGGCTTCCGTCCCTCTGAATTTGGCGAGGGGACCAAGAACCCCCCACTCCCATAATCCCCCACTGCTCTTTCGGGACCTGGAGGGGAAGGGGGACTGAGGGAGGGGGATATTGGGGGCTCTGAGTTGCTCCTCCAGAACTGGATCCCGAAAACTCTCCCCTTTGTGAGGGGGCTGGAAACCCTCCATTTGAGAGGCTCTTGGGGGGACTTCGGGCAGGGGTGAAATGTAAAATTTGTTACTACCGGTTCTGTGGGCGTGGCTTGGTGGGGGGGGGTAATGTGACTGGGTGGGCGTGGCCAACTTTTTTTTTAACTTTTAAAAGCATTTTTTCTACCACCTCTTCGGCAAAAGAGGTTGTAGAAAAAATGCTTTTAAAAGGCTCCTCTGGCGATCCCAGCTGAGTTGCCTGATTATCAGAGGCTTTTAAAAGCTTTTTTTTTCCTTTAAAAGAAAAAAAAGCCTCTGACAATTAGGCAACTCAGCTGGGATTGTCAGAGAAGCTTTTTAAATGCATTTTTTTACAACTTCTTCAGCCGAAGAGGTTGTAGAAAAAATGTTTTTAAGAGCCTCTGATGATTCCAGCTCAGCTGCTTGATCATCAGAGGCTTTTTTTTTCTTTTAAAAGCATTTTTTTTTTGGCAGAAGAAAAATATTTTTACCTAAAAGCTGGAAACCTGCCATCACCAGAAAGATGAAGCAGAAGGGATTCTGATGAGATAAAGAAGGGGAAAGAGAAGGCACGTGATGACTCTGTGGTGATAGTTATGGAGGAAGATTTGCTGCAAGTTACAGAAAGCCCGAAAGATCAAAGGCAGACTAGAGCTGCTACCAAGCGGATGCAACAAGAAGCAAAAGTTCAACAAACTTCAAAGGCAGTACAAGATACCAAAACAGAAGCAGTGGGAGGAGCTAGGCCGACGATCTGGGAGGATTGGCAGCTGATGCTTCAAAAGCTTCCCTTTGCCAAAAATGGCAAATAGATTTCTATCCTGGAATGTTAATGGTTTAAATTCACCATGCAAGAGACGGAAGGTATTTCATTATTTGAAACAGTTTAAGTATGATGTAATATGTTTACAGGAAACCCATATTAGAAGTTCGGACCAAAAGTATTTGATAAATTCCAGGCTTGGTACACATTTTGTTGCAGCAGCTCCAGAGAAAAAAAAATGGTATAGTTGTATATTTTAAGAAGGGTTTATTAGTAAAACTAATTGAAGCAGATGTTCAAGGAAGATATATTGCTATTGAACTTTTACAAGAAGGAGAAAAGATACTTATAATTGGAGTTTATGCTCCTAACCAACAGCAAGAACCTTTTTAAAATTTTTACACAATAGAATTATACATTGGGATTATAAATCGCATATATTAATGGGAGATGGGAATGGAGTTTTGGATACTTGGAAAGACAAAAAGGGCTTACTTTACAATATTTCAAGTCGTGCAAAATTACCTAAAGCCTTTTTTGATATGATGGATGACTTAGAACTAATAGATGTTTGGTGAGAACAGAATAAGGAAGAGAAAGATTTTACTTTTTTTTCAGATAGACATCAATCTTTTTCAAGGATTGATTTTATATTAATTATTAATGATTTGCTTTTTAGGGTGAAGAAAACTAAGATATGTCCAAGGATTTTGATGGATCATAGCCCTGTGTGGATAGAATTTGATCAGGGGAAGGGTGTTAGGAGATTGTGGAGGCTGAATGAAAATTTGTTTAGATATGAAGAAAATGTAAAAGAATGTAAAAAAACAAATGAATTTTTTGACATGAATATGAATAAGGGTACTTCTGTGGAGATGGTTTGGGACACGAGCAAGGCTTATATGAGAGGAGTTTTAATATATATGAACAATAAACATAGATGTAAATTACAGAAAAAGAGAAAGGAATTAGAGGAGGAAATTTAAAAAAGAGAACAGTTACTTATAAAGAATCCTGGAGATAAGAAAATAAAGGAGTCAATAAATATATTACGAGGGCAATTTAATATGATGGTGGTAGACAGGTGGCAACAAATTTACAATATGCTAAAGATAATACATTTAATAATGCTAATAAATCGGGTAGGTGGTTAGCTTATATATTAAGGAAAAAACAGAAATTACATACTATTGGTAAGGTAGAATATAGGGATAAAGAAGTATATCAACAGAATTTGATTCAAAAAGCCTTTTTGGAATTTTATACAAAGTTATACCATAGAGATTTAATTAAAGAAATAGATATAGATAGATATTTAGAAGATGAAGGTATTCAAGAAATTACATTAGAGCAAAGGGAGGAATTGAACCAACTTATAACATTAGAAGAAATAATTTTTGCAATTAACAGTTGAAAATGGGTAAAGCCCCAGGTACAGATGGTTTAATGACTGTTTATTATAAAAACTTACAAGAGGAAATGTTAGAGCCGCTTAAGGTGTTATTTAACAAAATTCAATCTGGAGGAGGAGGTGCCTCCATCATGGAGAATGGCTTTTATCTCGCTGATTCCGAAGGAAGAGCAAGATTGTAGTAAACCTGAAAATTATAGGCCAATATCGCTTTTAAATACTGATTATAAGATTTTTGCTAAGATATTAGCCAATAGATTAATGTCAGTTATGAGTTATACGATTCATAGTGTTCAATCAGGGTTTATTAAAGGGTGACAAATGAGATATAATATGAGACAGATTGTAGATCTACTGGAATATTTGGAAAGGAATAGCCAAGTTCCGCAGCGTTCTTTTTTTGGGATGCTGAAAAAGACTGAATTGGCAATTTTTATTTAAAGTAATAGAAAGGATGCAGTTTGGAGACTATTTTATACAAGCAATTAAAGCAATATATCAGAAACAGACAGCACAAATAATAATTAATGGTAGTTTAACAGAATCTTTTAAAATTGAAAAAAGTACAAGGCAAGGATGTCCCTTGTCCCCATTATTGTTTATTTTAACTTTAGAAATTTTATTAAATAAAATACGTGGCTCAAATCAAATAATGGGAATAAAAATTAGACAGCAGGATTATAGATTAAGAGTGTTTGCGGATGACTTGGTTGTTACTTTAACTCAACCTATTCAGTCAGCTATATACTTAAAAGAGATACCGTATATACTCGAGTATAAGCCGATCCGAATATAAGCCGAGGCACCTAATTTTACCACAAAAACTGGGAAAAACTATTGACTCGAGTATAAGCCGAGGGTGGGAAATGAGGCAGCTACTGGTCAATGTAAAAAATAAAGATAGAGCCAAGTAAAATAACATGAATATTTATTTGAACGAAAAACAATAAAAGTGCAAAAGGGGGAAGGAGGATTCCCAGCTTTAGAAAATTTAGAACTACGCCGCCTTTGGTATGACCTGAGCATAGCTCATAAAATTATCTGCTACAATGTACTTCCTATCAATGACTACTTCAGCTTCAACCACAACGATACACGAGAACACAATAGATTCAAACTTAAAGTGAACCTCCAATCTAGATTGCAGAAAATGTGACTTCAGTAACAGAGTTGTTAATGCCTGAATGTGCTACCTGACTCTGTGGTCTCTTCCCAAAATCCCCAAAGCCTTAACCAAAGACTATCTAGTATTGACCTCACCCCATTCCTAAGAGGTCTGTAAGGGCGTGCATAAGAGCACCAGCGTGCCTACCGTCCCTGTCCTAATGTTCCCTTTAGTTGTATTCCTTTATGTATTCAATTCATGCTTATATTTATATAATTATTTAATATGTATTTGACAAAATAAATGAATGAATGAATGAATGAATAGAATAGAATAGAATAGAATTTTTATTGGCTAAGTGTGATTGGACACACAAGGAATGAATGAATGAATGAATGAGTGAGTGAGTTACTTCAACAACATTGTCTCACAGAAATTGACAATACAACTGCAAGCATGAAAATGAGTCCTCCTTTAGCTTCCAAGGGACCAGGGTGCCTCTGAAGGTCAGTGCTCTAAGCACTAAGAACCCAGCACAAATCTAAGCCTGTATGCACACCAATAGTGAAAATACCCTGCACAGTGTCTCTTGGCAGAGAAGGTTAATTTTCATAGACGTTAGTGGCTTTTTTTTTTTTTTGGCAGGGCAATAAGGGTCTCTAATATCATTAAACCCAAGTGTGAGGAAAAGACAGCAGCTAAAATGTTAAGGCCAGTTGTGTGACCTTCTCCAATACAGTTGGCCTGGCTGTTTGCCAAACTTAAAACACCTCCCATCCCCCTCCCTGCTAAAGCTTCTTTCTTAAAACAATTGTGGTCTTTGCCTTTCATTGTGCCAATCGACTTTAGAAGTCTGTGTGTGTGTGTGTGTGTGTGTGTGTGAGAGAGAGAGAGAGAGAGGAGGGAGGGAGGAGGAGTGCAAAAGGGGAAGGAGGATTCCAGCTCTAAACAAAGGAAATCCCGGAATGCCAGCGCGAAAGGCGGTGCTCACGCTCCTCCTCCCTTGCTCAAAAGCCCCAACATGATATTGGAATTGGATGCCATTATATACCTGCTGAGGGGATAATTTGAATAACTTGAAAGATATAAAAGCTCTAAACATATTTGTTTAAAAATCTAAAATCTATACTTAAAATAAATGAATATAAAGTAATAAAGTTCTTTAAAGTTGTAATTCACTTTGCTGCTGAAAAAGAAAAGAAGCTTAACACCTTAAATGGTATTTATTAACTGAAATATCATCAAATCAAATATATAATGAGGTATATTATAATGACCTTTGTTTTCAGAAAGAAGCATGATGGAAGTTTTTCAATAAAGGGGGAAATATAGAAAAAACTTAGTGTCATGCTCATATATCATCTTTACAGATGTTGTTAACACTATACTATGGCAGCATATGATGGTACAATGTTTCAATCAATTTCAGGATGAAAAACTCATCAATGAGGAGGAGGAGTATAATTTATTAACCTTGTATGATATCAGTTTCTCAAGGACTCTAGAAGGACCCGAGGAAGAAATCTCTGCCCCCTCCCCACTTTCCCTTTCCAACCCAGCCTTCCAAGGGGACCTTTGAGGGAGAAATCTCTGCCCCCTCCCCACTTTCCCTTTCCAAGGCAGCCTTCCAAGAGGACCTCTCGAAAAGAGCTAAAGCTTTCTCCTGGTCGCACCACCACCATACCCTCCACGCCGGCCATCCTAGGCTGGGTTAGAAACAAGGAGGGGAAGTTCAAGGACCACATCGATGGCACGAGCTCAGATTGCCGGCTGGGGATGATGGGCGCTGCAGCGATCCCGGGAGAGACTAGGGGAAGAAAGAATGACTGTTTCACACCCTAGGATTGGGGAAAACATTGACCCCCTTAGTTGCGGGAGAAGGGTTGCGCTCAAAGCGGTCGCCTCCATCCATCAATCCATCCTTCCTTCCTTACTTCCATCCATCCATCCATCCTTTTTTTTCCCCAGCGAGCGTGCGTGTGTGTGACATGCAAGCAAGGCGTCTCACGGGCGTGTGTGTGTGTGTGTTTGTGGTGGGGTCTCGTCCCAGCCACCCACCCACTGCCTCCCTTTCCTCTTGGAGCGTGGGCTGTTCTGCCCTGGCCTCCGTCCTCCGATCTCCTGCGCTGGGAGCGAGGCGAGCCAGCCCGGGCACCGCGGACTTTGGCAAGGAGGAAGGTGGAGGGGGGTTGAGGGGCGTGCAAGAGGTGGCGTGGAAAGGCCTGTGTGTGCGTGTGCGCCTGTGTGCCCTAGGGAGGAAGCGGAGCTGGCTGTGTGGGGGTTGAGGCGTGCAAGAGGCGCCTCCTCCTCTTCCTCCACCGCTCCTCTTGCACGCCTCAACCCCACCATCCCCACCCTCTCCAGCGTGAAGGTCACCTCCTCCCTCTTCCAGGCGGCGGCGGCGGCGCTCCGGCTCCGCTCGAGCGGAGCGCCACAGCCGGCAGCTCGCTTCCTCCCACGGTCCCAGTCCAGCCGAGCGGTGAAAGCGACATGCGGCGCGCTCCGCTTTCACCGTTCGCTGGATTGGGACCGGCAGCTTGGTCCGGCGGCGGGGGGGAGCCGCCAGCCTTCGGCCGACGCCACCGCTCGAAACCTCCTCCTCAGCCGAGAAGGCTGGCGGCCCCGCCCGCCCGCGCGGACCGCCAAGCCGGTCCCAATCCAGCCGAACGGTGAAAGCGGAGCGCGCCGCATGTCGCCACCGCTCGCTGGACTGGGACCAGTGGGAGGAAGCGAGCTGCCGCTGGCGCCCGCCGAGGAGCCGAGAGCACCGCGCCGCCGCCTGGAAGAGGGGAGGAGGTGACCTTCACGGAGAGGGTGGGATGGTGGGGTTGAGGTGCAAGAGGCGAGCGTGGAGGAAGAGGAGGAGGCGCGCCTCTGCACGCCTCAACCCCACACAGCCGGCAGCTCCGCCTCCCTAGGGCACACAGGCGCGCACACACACAAAAGGCCTTCCACGCCACTCTCTTGCACGCCTCAACCCCCACAGCCGGCAGCTCCGCTTCCTCCCACCTTCCTCCTTGCCAAAGTCCGCGTGCCCGAAGTTCGCTGGCGCGCCGCCGCCTCCCAGCGCAGGAGATCGGAGGACGGAGGCCAGGCGAACGGGAACACTGCACCACCAGGGCTTCCCGCGCCAATGCACAGCCCGCCAAGTTTGCGCCGTCCGCCCACCAGACACGGAATGGGGGCCGGCCTGGGTGACAAATCCCGCGAGACCTCGGCGGGCCCGCCTCCCGTCCCCTCCCATGGGAGTCCGTTCGGTACCCCCTCCTGTGGGGTTCCGAAGAAACTCAGTATATAGTCGAGGACGTTTTTCAGCACAAAAAACGTGCTGAAAAACTCGGCTTATACTCGAGTATATACGGTAATTAATCAATATGTAAGGTATCTGGTTTTAAAGTTAATCAACAGAAGACAAAGATGATAACTAAAAATATGAACATACATCAAAAAGAATTAGAAAGAGTTACAGGATATGAAATTGTTAAAAAAGTTAAATACTTAGGAGTATATATTACAGCTTCAAATGTGAAATTATATAAAAATAATTATGAGGTGTTGTGGCAGAAGGTACAGAGGGAAATGGAGAATTGGAAGAAATTACAATTATCTTTGTTGGGAAGAATAGCAATTAAAATGAATGTTTTGCCTAGGTTTTTATTTTTATTTCAAATGATACCAGTACTTAAAAAGGATGTAAATTTGCAAGAATGGCAGAAAGGGATTAGCAACTTTATTTGGATGGGTAAAAAACCGAGAATAAAGCTAAAAATAATGCAAGATACACGTGAAAGAGGGGGGTTAAAAATGCCTAATCTGAAATTATATTATGAAGCAGTTGTTTTGTCATTGATTAGTGATTAGTTTAATTTAACGGAAGAAAGAATTTTGAATATAGAAGGTCATGGGCTGCATAAACAGAGGGATAGAATCAAGATCACGTGAAGTGTTAGTACCACTTTATAATGCCTTGGTAAGGCCACACTTGGAATATTGCATTCAGTTTTGGTCTCCACGATGTAAAAAAGATGTTGAGACTCTAGAAAGAGTGCAGAGAAGAGCAACAAAGATGATTAGGGGACTGGAGGCTAAAACATATGAAGAACGGTTGCAGGAACTGGGTATGTCTAGTTTAACGAAAAGAAGGACCAGGAGAGACATGATAGCAGTGTTCCAATATCTCAGGGGCTGCCACAGAGAAGTGGGAGTTGGGCTGTTCTCCAAAGCACCTGAGGGTAGAACAAGAAGCAATGGGTGGAAACTGATCAAAGAAAGAAGCAACTTAGAACTAAGGAGAAATTTCCTGACAGTTAGAACAATTAATAAGTGGAACGACTTGCCTGCAGAAGTGTTGTGAATGCTCCAACACTGGAAATTTTTAAGAAAATGTTGGATAACCATCTGACTGAGAGGGTGTAGGGTTTCCTGCCTGGGCAGGGGGTTGGACTAGAAGGCCTCCAAGGTCCCTTCCAACTCTGATGTTACGTTATGTTATGTTATGTTATGTTATGTTATGTTATGTTATGTTATGTTGTTATGTTATGTTATGTTATGTTATGTTATGTTATGTTATGTTATGTTATGTTATGTTATGTTATGTTATGTTATGTTATGTTATGTTATGTTATGTTATGTTATGTTATGTTATGTTATGTTATGTTATGTTATGATTTGTTATATGGATGGAATGCTTATTTAGTATATAATAAGAAAGTAGATAATACTTTCAAAAGTCATATTCTCAGGAAGGCTTTGTTAAGGGTTTGGAAAAAGTATCAATATAAATTAGATAATAAGATACCTATATGGACAATCCCCAGACATGCGATAGAGAATATAAATATAGAACAAAAACAAAAGGGGACTGCATACAAAGACCTTTTTTTGTGGAAAAGGGTAAGTTACAATTGAAATCTTTAAATATATTGAAACAAGAAGGGAAAAATTCTACATGGTTTCAGTATGGACAATTGCAATCTATATGGAGTGCGGACCAGTAAAGTGGTATTGCGCTAATTGAGGAAAATTTGGTAAAACAAATTAGAGATCAAAGTCAAATGCATATTAAAAGTTTATACAATGCTTTGATAGAAATAGATTCAGAAACGGAGAGGTGAGTCGGGGGAGGGGGCTTCCCTGGGAGGGGGATTCCAGGACCCTCATTTAATTTCATTTCATTCCTTGGGATTCTCCCGGATGAAGGTTTTACTCCTCATTTATTCTACACTCTCAGATTTCAAGAATCCTCATTTTCTTCTTGTAATACCCATAATTGTTGGACAAGAAGAAGAAGAAGGAGAAAGAGAGGAGGGAGGAGGAGGAGGAGGAGGAAGAGAAATGCAGAGAATAACAAATGAATTAGAAGGCTTAAAAATATGAAGAACAATTGCAGGAACTGGGTATGTCTAGTTTAACAAAGAGAAGGATTAGGGGGGGACATGATAGCTTCTTCCAATATTTGAGGGGCTGCCACAAAGAAGAATGGGGAGCAGCCTATTCTCCAAAGCACCAGAAGCTTTGGAGCTTCCTGCCTGAGCTGGGGGCTGGACTAGAAGACCTCCAGGATCCCTTCCAACTCTATTAATCTGTTATTGTCGTGTCCCACTCCTCTGCTGACGGCCGGGCCGGGGAAGTCCGTATCAAGCGTGCCTCTGCAGCTCTGCCAAAATCCTATCAGAGTGCTCAAGGCAGGCAGGAGACCAGGAAGTGACTTCAGCAATCCAAGTTAGACTTTGCCTGACTCAGAGAATGCCAGAAAGCAGATCCTTTATATAGGCCATGGGGTGTGGCTCCATAACTCAGCACTTATCCAGGCCTGCCCCTCCCTTCCTTTTGCTGATGTCGCCTCTCAACTCTCCGGAAGCGAGGATCTCTCCAGCCTCCAGCTGTTGGTAATCTGAGCTCATGACTGGCTTAACATAACATAACATAACATCAGAGTTGGAAGGGACCTTGGAGGCCTTCTAGTCCAACCCCCTGCCCAGGCAGGAAACCCTACACCATCTCAGTCAGATGGTTATCCAACATTTTCTTAAAAATTTCCAGTGTTGGAGCATTCACAATTTCTGAAGGCAAGTCGTTCCACCTATTAATTGTTCTAACTGTCAGGAAATTTCTCCTTAGTTCTAAGTTGCTTCTTTCCTTGATCAGTTTCCACCCATTGCTTCTTGTTCTACCCTCAGGTGCTTTGGAGAACAGCCCGACTCTCTCTTCTTTGTGGCAGCCCCTGAGATATTGGAACACAGCTATCATGTCTCCCCTAGTCCTTCTTTTTGTTAAACTAGACATACCCAGTTCCTGCAACCGTTCTTCATATGTTTTATCCTCCAGTCCCCTAATCATCTTTGTTGCTCTTCTCTGCACTCTTTCTAGAGTCTCTCTAGAGTCTTTCTAGAGGCTTCACATTCTTCAGGCTCACATGCTGTGGGGGAGGGGTTTAGTTGCTCCGTTTGCCTGGGCATGGTGCCAGGACTGGGGGCTGAAGGCATGCCAGGACATTCTTCCGAACTATCAGCGTCCAGCAGGAGATAAGAGGCACCCGGCTGCGGCAGGGGGAGTGGGCGAGACACAACAGTTATCTTCCTTTTCTTCCCAGGGTTCAAATTCTCTTCCTATCTGGAATCTGGGATCCCTTTGATCCCCTCAAGAAGATCAACTCAAATATGACTTTTTGGGGGGGAGAGGGAAGAGAATCCAGCTATTTACTAAGTCCGCACTACTATTAATCTTCTCATCATTCCTATCACCCATCTCCTCCCACTTCTGACTGTATGGTTGTAACCTTGTTGTGTGTATCCTTATGATTTATACTGACTGTTTCCTAAAATGATTTGATTGCTTATTTGTTCCTTATAGAATAGAATAGAATAGAATAGAATAGAATTTTTTATTGGCCAAGTGTGATTGGACACACAAGGAATTTGTCTTGGTGCATATGCTCTCAGTGTACATAAAAGAAAAAATACGTTCATCAAGGTACAACATTTACAACACAATTGATGATCAATATATCAATATAAATCATAAGGATTGCCAGCAACAAGTTATAGTCATACAGTCATAAGTGGAAAGAGATTGGTGATGGGAACTATGAAACACTTATGACTATCATTAAGTGTTGTACCTTGTGATTCTTGACGAATGTATCTTTTCTTTTATGTACACTGAGAGCTTATGCACCAAGACATAATTGTGTGTCCAATCACACTTGGCCAATAAAGAATTCTATTCTATTCTATTCTATTCTATTCTATTCTATTCTATTCTATTCTATTCTATTCTATATCTGTCTCTCTCTCCTGCCCAATATATACACATATTTTTAAATACTTTTTATCCTATTCAGGAATTTCCCATCTCCCTTGCAGAGTCTCCCCCCTGCCCTCTTTCCAGCCAGAAGCCCCTTCTTCTCTTTCTGGAGTCCAGAAATGGTGTTTTTGGCCTTTTAGGATAAAAATGTTTTTTAAAAAAAATCCAAAATGAAAAACAGAATGGAGGTTATTTTGCCTGTTGTCCCGTTTATATGGTTTTGTTGCTCCTTTTTCTTCTTCATTCAGAGTCATTTCCGGTCCAACAGCTTTGAAATCCAAGGATCAAACAAAGGAATAAAAGAAGCAAGTTAGAATTTGCTTAAACCGAGTTGTAAAAAACCCTCAATCGCAGGGAATCCTGGTCTGGTGTTTGTCTTGAGCTGATTCAAAGGCTGAGAAATTTCATTCAGCCGATTTGAGGGGTCTGGGAGAAAAGCCCCCCTGCAATGTAGGCCTCCTTGGGGGACTGAAATGGAGGGGAAGGGAGCCCTGCCCTCATTTTTCTACGGACTCCCACAAAAGGACTTGATGTACCCTGAAGGTTTCACTGACAGCCCACAGTTTAGGCGCCTCTTATCCGAAAGGCTTGAGAGTGAAACTGAGACTGAGCGGGGGGGGGAGCCCAGAAGGACCCCTCAAGCTCTGGATCCACTTTGCCCTTCCGGAGTCTCGGCAGGTCCATCTATGTATGCATATAGTCCATCAGGTCCTATAGATAGGGATGGTTTTAAATTGCGAAGAGCTTTTTCAACATTTTCTTCAGTGAAATCTATATGTGTTAGGTCGTTGTTGGTGCGATTGGGAAATTTCAGGTTTGAGCCATTGCTGTTGACAAAGACTGAGCCGAAGAATGGGTTAAAGAGGTTTGCTTTAACTGTTTCATCCTTATTTTCTTTGCCGTTAGATTCTTTTAGTGGTGGGATGGAACTTGAGACATTAAGTTTGTTATTCACAAAATTATAAAAAGCACGATTGGAATTTGTGCGCAGAAGGTCTTCTTCTTGCTTGGTGTGGTAATTTGTGCATTCAATTTTTATTTGGTTGCATATATTTCTGTAGTATTTTCTGAAATTTGCTACATGCCCCTTTTTGTTTTTTCTCCAAAGGGATTTTTTTTTTGGATTGGAGCTTTTTTATTGATATGGGTAATTTGTTTTTCTTGATTTTGGTGGTGGTTAGTGGTATGTAGAGTTTAATGACTCTATTGACTTCGAGTAGGAAAACTTTGTAGTGATCTTCAGCAGTGATAGAGGTTAAGAATAGATTTTGCCAATCAAGAAATGAGAGGTAGGTGTTTATAAGGTCATAGTTGGCTTTTTTGAAATTGTAGATTGGATTACTATTATTATGACGATTTTTGTAAGGGCAAAATATATTGAGGCAAAAGTCTATCATGCTGTGGTCACTGTATGTATCCCCTCCGCCTCTTCCTGCATGGACTGTCAGCTGAGGGTTTTCCTGGCTTCCCTTCGGATTGGGGGGAGTCTGTGACCCCCAAGTCCTGGTTGGCTGTGGGGCTGCGCCTCCCCCCTTGTCATCCGGTGCAGCTGCTGGGGGCTCCCTCCTTCCAGACTGAGCGGGGGGAGGGGGGGAACCCAGAAGGATCCCTCGGCAGGTCCAACGTGGGCGCCCTCTGGGCACAGTGGGAACTAAACGGGCATCTAGTCGGGCCCCTCCAGGCGCTCAGAGAAAGAGAGAGTGGAGGAGAATCATTGGGGGGGGGCGCAAAAGGAAGTCCACTTTCCCCTCCGGAGCTGGCATGAAACACCTCCTAGAATGCAGCCCCCCAAGACTGAACTTATTCCCCCTCCCACTTTCTCCGCTTCTCTCTCTGCGGGGAACTATCTCCTCCATCGGGCGAAGTCAAGGGAGGCTCTGCCCGGAGACCGATGACGCTGCTGAAAGGAGAATTCCCATTGGTCCTCCTGCTCCTGCTGGAAACTCCCAACTCCGAAGTCCGAGGAAAACTCCTCCCCCCCCAAGCCAGACCCCCCGATTCCGCCTCTGGGGCTGGGAGCCTCCGCGTCTTTCTCCTCTCCCTTTGGGGCGCTTGTGGGGCAGCATCCATGGCTTTTCCCGGGGTCCCCCTGATGCTGCTGGTGGGGGCGCTGGCCAGGATCCCCGGAAGCGAAGGGGGGAAGGAGACCCCCGGTAAGGAGGGGGGAGGAAGGACCCGGGGGGGGGAACGCTGATGGGTCTCCAGAGCCTCCAACAACCTCGATCTCTGCGTGGTCTCCTGCCCATTTCTCCCCATATTACCCCCCCCCCGCCATGAGAACGGAGAGGGATCCCTTCCCCTTCTCCGATTGTAGTCGAGGTGGGGGTCGCAGCCTCTCCCGCTCCCCCTCCAGTGCCTGGGTGGGAGGGGCTGCATGGAAAGAGGAAGGGGAGGAAAAGCGAAAGAGGGAAACTGAGGCGTTTCCAGCCCTGAATCCCCAGAAGGAAAAAGAGGCATTTGAGCAAAAGTCTTTCGGCTTCTTCAGAAACTTCCCTTTTTCTTCTGAATCTCAGAATTGACGGTCAGGCAAGAGGGGGGCTTCCGTCCCTTCTGGGGGAGACTCTGAATTTGGGGAGGAGACCAAGTACCCCCCACCCTACATAATCCCCCACTCCTTTATCGGGAGCTGGAGGGGAGGGGCAACTGAGGGAGGGGAATATTGGAGGCTCTGAGTTGCTCCTCCAGAACTGGCTCCCCAAAACTGTCCCTTTTGTGAAGGGGCGGGAGACCCTCCCTTTGAGAGGCTGGGGGGGCTGCAGGGGGTCCTTTTTGGGGAGGGGGAGAGGAAACAGGTGAGATCCCCGAGAATCCTCCAATCCAAAGGGAGGGAGTTGGGCTGAAGATTTGGGGGAAGAAAAAAAGTTGGGGTGACCGAAGGAAGGTGAAGGCTGGGAGACCCCGGGAGAGTCAGTCTAGATGTCCTCATGTGCCCCCTCCCCATATTCCCCCCCCAAAGGAAGAGAGAGTGGGAGGTGTGGATATTACCTAGAAAGTTCCCTCAGCCCCTCCCCCATAGTTCCTGCCCCTTTCCATCCAGCTTTCCCTGCAGAGAGTAGATCTACTCGAGGAGTTGAGTTTCTGGGCTTCTGCCTCCCTTTTCCCACCCTCCCTCCCCTCTTTCTTTCTCCCCCCTCCAGACTCCCCCCCAGCAAGTCTGCCTTCCACTCTGGGGCTGAGAGAGTTCCCTTTCCCTCCTCCAGGGGGCGTCTTCCTCCAGTCTCTCAGGGAAGGTCCCCACCACCCTCCCTTCACGCGTAGATTCCACCCTCCTCTACTGACGGCTGGGGACGATGGGCCTTGGAGTCCCTCCTGATGCCCTTCCTCCTCCTCCATCCTGCAGCCCATTTCCTGTACCAGGGGAAGGGCGAGTGCCGCTTCCTCAACGGGACGCAGCTGGTGAGATACCTGCAGAGATACTTCTACGACCGGCAGGAGATCGCCCGCTTCGACAGCGAGCGCGGGGAGTACGTGGCCCTCACGGGGTTGGGGAAGGCGGATGCAGACTATTGGAACAGAAATAAGCTCTACGTGCAGATCGCGAAGGGCGAAGTGGATCGCTTCTGCCGGAACAACTACAGGTTGTATAACTACGAGGCGGCCAAGAGGGAGGAACGCCTCATTAGCCGGAGAGGTGAGTCCGTGGTGGTGATGGGGGGCTCTTCCCTGGGAGGGGGAGGCCGGGACCCCCCACTTTCATGTCATTCCTGGGGATCCTCCTGGATGAAGGTTGTTATGGAATAATCCTCACAACCGATGTTGTGGACTATTGAGCAGAATACCCTTTGAGTTTACGCACGGAAAAACGACTGAGAATGATTGTGGACAATAACAGCTATCATACATACTATAATAATAATATCAGAGTTGGAAGGGACCTTGGAGGTCTTCTAGTCCAACCCCCTGCCCAGGCAGGAAACCCTGCACCATTTCAGACAAATGGCTATCCAACATTTTCCTAAAAATTTCCAGTGTTGGAGCATTTACAACAGGCAAGTTGTTCCACTGATTGATTGTTCTAACTCTCAGGAAATTTCTCCTTAGTTCTAGCTTGCTTCTCTCCCTGATCAGTTTCCAGCCATTGCTTTTTGCTACTAACTGGGTTGTTATAATATTTTACTTTTAAGAAAAGATTATAGTCCAAAAAACAATCCAGTCCTCACATGGACTTTCGGACCGCCGCTCAACACCGCAGGGAGACGGGACCAATACGTTGGTTCCGTCCCAGGCGACTGATGGACCCGGAGAGGTCCCTGGCGATCTGGCCCACGGCTCGGCCGAGGAGCTTGTTGCGGCCTGGGAACAAGCCGCAGTGGCCGCTTTGGATTGAGTCGTGCCTTTGCGGCTTCTGACCCGGCTTAGGTCTCAACCAGCTCCTTGGTTTTCTGAGGAGCTGAGGGAGGTGAAGTGCCAGAGAAGACGCCTAGAGAGCGCTTGGAGGTCCAGCCGTTCTGAAGCTGACCGTACACTAGTTAGGTCTTTTACTCAGACCTATCTAGTTGCATTGAGGGAGGCCAAGTGGGCCTATGTCTCTACCCTCATTGCATCAGCAGAGAACCGCCCAGCCTCCCTGCTTAGGGTGACTCGCTCCCTCCTTCACCAGGAGGGGTGCGATGACCCCTTACAGGGTTGTGCTGAGGATTTCAGCAGGTATCTGTTTGACAAAATCACTCAGCTTTGGGACGGTTTGGACCAAAATTGGGTAGTTTCGGGCGAGGTGACGGAGGCTAGTCTTGTTGAGACCATCTGGGAGGAGTTTGATCCTGTGGCTCCCGAGGACATGGACAGGTTGCTGGGGCGGCTGAATGCCACCACATGTTTATTGGACCCGTGTCTCTCCTGGTTGGTGCTGGCCACCCGGGAGGTTACACGAGGCTGGCTCCAGGGGATTGTCAACGCTTCTTTGAGGGAGGGTGTTGTTCCCACTGCCTTGAAAGAGGTGGTGGTGAGGCCCCTCCTCAAGAAGCCTCCTGACCCAGCTGTTTTGGGCAACTACCGTCCAGTCTCCAACCTTCGCTTTGTGGCGAAGGTTGTTGAGAGTGTGGTGGCACACCAGTTACCCCAGTACCTGGATGAATCTGTCTATCTAGACCCGTTCCAGTCCGGTTTCCAACCCGGGTACAGCACGGAGACAGCTTTGGTCACATTGGTGGATGACCTCTGGAGGGCCCGGGATAGGGGTTATTCCTCTGCCCTGGTTCTCCTAGATCTCTCAGCGGCTTTTGATACCATCGACCATGGTATCCTGCTGCGGTGGTTGGGGGGATTGGGAGTGGGAGGCACCGTGTTTCGGTGGTTCTCGTCCTATCTCTCCGACCTTGGACTCCTGAAGAACGGGTGGCAGTCACGGCTAGGGAAGTGTTTGTAAGACTTTGGGTTAGTTGTGGCCACTTTGGCAAATAAATTTAATGAATAACTAGATTTATTAAACAAACAAACAAATGTTGTGGTATTACACTTAATTAAAAGTGAGGTTTCATTTTCAAGGAGATGCCAAGAATCATCCAACTCTTGTGCTGTGTCTGTCCTTCTGTCTTCTGTGTTATTTCTGACTTTTGTTATGCCCTGCCAACATTCCGCAACCGTCATCAGCGGTTCACCTCTCTTTGAGCTATTTTATTCCATCAGTGACGGAGAGGTGGTCGGCTTGGACAATTTGTTACAGCAGCAGAGCGGCATGTGGGGCCATATTGGGTCCAGAGGATAATCTGCCGACGTAGGGGTGGAGGCATGGACGGCGTATATCTTGACGGCTAAGGATGGACATTTTGCCACGACTTTTGGGCCTATTTCTCCATGAGATATTCATTTGCTGATCTACTACGACTGCGAGGTTCCCCCGCCTCGCAGGAATGGCCCTCCAAGCTATCGAGGGCTTACCTTAACGAAGGGTCTTGGGACCCAGAGAGGTGGCATGCGGCTAAGAAGAATTTGTGGGGTTTTTTAAATAGTTTTTTAAATAAGGGTTTTTTAAGGGGGGGGAGGGATTTGACGGGCGGGGGGGAGGACCCGTCGGGGAGGGATCCAGCCCTGTGCTAGTTCGCGACATTCGCCATCTTGTCTGAAGGCAGGGGAGGACGCCCAGGTTTAGAGGGCTGTTCGATCTGTACGGTAAGTGGGAGAGGCAGATATGGCGGGGAGGGGCCGACGAGTTATGGGGCACGTGCTCAAGTTTGAGAGCGATCACGTGCTCCGGCCCCTCAGTCCCTACCCGTTCCTCGGTGGCCATGATCCTCAGAGCTTGGACCTTGGCTGATGTTATGTAATGCCCGGTCCGTGGTTAATAAGGCTCCCTGATTTGTGACCTTATTCAGGGAGGTCCGCGGACCTCATGGGCATTACGGAGACCTGGTTGGGCCCTGAGGGGGGGGTCCCCCTTGTTGAGATGTGCCCTCCAGGCTTCCGAGCATTTCATCAGCCGAGAGTCCAAGGTAGGGGTGGGGGGGTGGCGGGTGTTATTAAGGAAGATCTAGAGCCGAGGGAGACCACTGTTCCTCAGATTGCTGGCTGCGAATCCCTCTGTGTGCGCTGGGGCTATAGGAATCAGTTGGGCTTGGTGATCGCGTACCTGGCTCCTTGCTGCGTGACCACAGCCCTGCCCGAGCTGTTGGAGGTACTGGCTGCTGTAGCGGTTGAGACCCCCAAACTTATAGTTATGGGGGATTTCAACTTGCCATCAGCTGGCCTGTCATCAACGGCAGCTCGGGAGTTCCAGGCTTCCATGACGGCCTTGGACCTGATTCGAGTAAATGATGGCCCTACGCACACAGGGGGAGGCATGCTAGATCTGATTTTTATCTCTGGACAGTGGTTAAATGATCTGGTATTAGATGATTTAGTAACAGAACCAATGTCATGGTCGGATCATTTTCTCCTTCGCCTAGACTTCCGAACCGCTATTCACCACCGCAGGGAGACGGAACCTATACGGTGGTTCCGTCCCAGGCGCCTGATGGACCCTGAGAGGTTCCAGACGGAGCTTGGGCCATTCCCTGAGGATCTGGCCCACGGCACGACTGAGGAACTGGTCGTGGCCTGGGAGCAGGCCGCGCCGGGCCCTGGACCGTCGCGCCTTTGCGGCCTCTGACCCGGCGAGATCTCGTCCGCCCTTGGTTCTCCGAGGGGCTGAGGGAGATGAAACGCGGAGAAGACGCCTAGAGAGCACCTGGAGGTCCAGTCGCCCGGTTGATCGGACACTAGTTAGACCTATACTAGGACCTACCTAGTGGCAATGAGGGAAGCGAGGCGCCCTACGCCCACCCTCATTGCGCCGGCAGATAACCGCCCGGCCGCCCAGCTGGGTGACCCGCCTCTCCTACATCAGGAGGTGCGGGATGACCCTTGCAGGGACGAGCCGAGGAGTTTAGTGGTTATCTATACGATAAAATCGCTCAGCTGAGGGACGGTCTGGACCGAATTTGGGATGATCCAAGCGAGGAGAGGAGGCACGCCTTGTTGAGCACATTTGGGATGAGTTTGACCCTGTGGCTCCCGAGGACGTGGACAGGTTGTTGGGGAGGCTTCACGGCACGACATGTTTACTGGACCCGTGCCTTCCTGGCTGGTACTGGCCACTCAGGCGGTGACACGAGGCTGGCTCCAGAGGATTATCAACGCTTTGTTGGATGGGGTTTTCCTGCCGCCTTGAAAGAGGCGGTGGTGAGACCCTCCTTAAGAAGCCCTCTTGGACCCAGCTATTTTGGTTAATTATCGTCCAGTTCCAACCTTCGCTTTGTTGCGAAGGTTGTAGAGAGTGCCGTGGCGCGACAGCTGCCCCAACACCTGGATGAAGATGTCTATCTAGACCCGCTCCAGTCCGGCTTCCGACCCGGATACAGCACGGAGACAGCTTTGGTCGCGTTGGTGGATGATCTCTGGAGGCCAGGGACAAGGGATATTCCTCTGCCCTGGTCCTATTAGACCTCTCAGCGCTCGATACCATCGATCATGGTATCCTGCTGCGCGGTTGGAGGGATTGGGAGTGGGAGGCACCGTATCGGTGGTTCTCCTCCTATCTCTGACCGGTCGCAGACGGTGTTGACAGGGGCAGAGGTCGACCGCGAGGGGCCTCACTTGTGGGGTCCCTCAGGGTCGATTCTCTCGCCCTGCTGTTCAACATCTACATGAAGCCGCTGGGTGAGATCATCAGTGGTTTCGGGGTGAGATACCAGCAGTACGCTGACGACACTCAGCTGTACTTTTCCACCCCGGACCACCCCAATGAAGCTGTTGAAGTGCTGTCCCGGTGTTTGGAGGCTGTACGGGTCTGGATGGGGAGAAACAGGCTCAAGCTTAATCCTCCAAGACGGAGTGGCTGTGGATGCCGGCACCTGATTCAGTCAGCTGCAGCCGCGCTGGCTGTTGGTGGCGAGTTACTGGCCCCAAAGGATAGGGTGCGCAACTTGGGTGTCCTTCTGGATGATCGGCTGTCGCTTGACGATCATTTGACGGCCGCTCCAGGAGGGCCTTCCACCAGGTTCGCCTGGTCCGCAGTTGCGCCTTCCTTGATCGGGATGCCTTATGCACGGTCACTCATGCGCTCGTTACCTCTCGCTGGATTACTGTAATGCTCTACATGGGGCTCCCCTGAAGTGCGCCGGAGGCTTCAGTTAGTCCAGAATGCAGCTGCGGGTGATAGAGGAGCTACACGAGCTCCCATGTAACACCGCTCCTGCGCAGACTGCACTGGCTGCCTGTGGCCTCCGGGTGCACTTTAAGGTGTTGGTTATGACCTTTAAAGCGCCCATGGCTTAGGACCTGGGTACTTACGGGACCGCCTGCTGTTACCATACGCCTCCACCGACCCAGCACGCTCCCACAGAGAGGACTTCTCAGGGTGCCGCCCGCCAAACAATGTCGGCTGGCGGCCTCAGGGAAGGGCCTTCTGTGGGGCTCCCACACTCTGGAACGAAGCTTCCCCGGCTTACGCCAAATTCCTGACCTTCGGACATTTCGTCGCGAACTCAAGACTCACCTTTTTATCCGCGCGGGGCTGGCTTAAATTGGGATTTTAAATCTTAAATTTATTAATTTTAAATGGGGTTTTAGTAGAGTAAATTTTAATCATTGGGCTAATTTAAATAAGTTTTTTAAATTGGATTTTAAATTTGTATATTGTATTGCTGGTTTTTATTATGCCTGTACACCGCCCTGAGTCCTTCGGGAGAAGGGCGGTATAAAAATTAAATAAAATAAATAAATAAATAAATAATAAATTTCTTTCCATCTCCACCACATCTGGCAGAAGGTTCCTTCCACCTCTGGGTTTTTCCAGCACTTCTCCCTGTCAGATGTGGCTATTTGGGGAATAATTTTTTGGAGACTGCAACTGATCCCAATCAGGAAGCATTTAATTCTTTTCCCTCTTTCAGGATCCCTTTTAATTTCTTGCTGCAATTTACTTTGGAAGATGACTCAAAATACAGAATATTTTCAGGAGTAAAAAGGGATGTTGGCCTGAACTACCAACTTGTTCTTCCATTCTGGGCTCTGTTGTCTCTCTCCTGTGCCTCCTTCTCCTCCTTCCCTCCAGCCAAGCCCACCGTCACCATCTCCCCCACCAAGATGGACCCCACTTCCCCCAACACCATCCTCCTCTGCACCGCGACAGGCTTTTACCCCATGGAGATCGAGGTCCAGTGGCTGAAGAACGGGGAGCCGGAGAAGGAGGGTGTGGCCTTTGGGGAGGAGCTCCAGAACGGAGACTGGACCTACCAGCTCCAGGTGATGCTGGAGACCCAGCCCCAGCGGGGGGATGTCTATACTTGCAAGGTGGAGCACACCAGCCTGGAGGCCCCCATCACCATCCAGTGGGGTAAGCCCCTCCCCTCCTCTTTTGGGGACCCCATCCTGCCCTGAAAAGGGGGACCTTCCCTGTGGGGGGAACCAGAATAGACCCTCCTGGGAGAAGGTGGGCCCGATCCTCCTGCTTAGGTGAGGCTCCTTCTCCTTCCCCAGAGCCCCGTTCCTCCAGCTTTGCCAGGAGCAAATTCTGGACGGGGATCATGGGGGCCGTGATAGGAGTGGCCTTCCTGGCTGTGGGGCTCTTCTCCTACCTGAAGAGCAAGAAAGGTGAGTCTGGGGGGCTGGAGGAGAGGTTGTGGGGAGGGGACCATCAAGGGGAGGCCTCTCATCAAGCTTAGCAGGTGGCCAAGAGGGACCCATTGAGGAATATTTGTGGCAGCTTCTCTTGTTTGAGGGGCTACAAGTGAAGGTTACACAACCTATTATGGGTTATTGATAGAGAGGGGGACCCCCTGAATCCTCCAGCCCATGAAGGGTTCTGATTGGGTCTTTTTCTCCTTCCAGCAACTCCCATCCAACCACCTGCAGGTGAGTTTCTCCTCTTCTCTCATTTCAGCCCTTCTTAAAAGTTATAGGTGGGTTTTTTTTAATTCCTTAATTATTCCTTTTTTTAAAGAAAACCTGCCTGAACAATATCTCCTTGCTTGGGACACAGCAAATTTTTGGATTTTGAGCAGCTTTTTCTTACAGAGATCTGAAAAATTATTGCAATCAAAAACAAAAGCACACACAAACACTAAAATCTCGCCCAGAATTTTTCCAAGTTTTGGGAAATTGCAAAAGGGAAGTGAAGGAGGGGGGTCATTCCTTCCCATTCCTCCCTTGGGGAGGGAGAACCCCAGGTTCACATCCCCCCACCCATTTTGTAAGCCACCCACCAATTCTGTTAGGCTCACTATGGAGGAGGGTTCCTGAGGGTATTCTGGCATGGGGACAAATTCCACCCCTGTGGCTATTTTAAAAGGGGGGAAGTCCCATGCGTCTATGCACTGCTGTATTATAGGCCACTTCATCAAATGTCAGATCTGCTCAGCTAAACTGCTGATAATTAACATAGCATCTCAGGTAGCATTTTTCTATCTTTGCATTATCTCGTTCTGTAGCTCCGTCCATACTCGGATGGGAGGTGGAGCTAAGTCCTTGACCTGAAGCTATCAACTTAATGAACTCTTTCCAAAACTTTGCCATGAACTGGACCCCCGCCCCCACTCCACCCCCAGCTCCAGTTGATCCTTCTTGGCACCTCATGCAGACTTGTTTGGGTTCATTAGTTGGAACCTTGAGAGGCTGTTCTTCCTGACCCCACTTTTCCTTCTGAGAATTCACACAATTTCTGGCCAAGTGACCTCAGACTCCCCACTTTGCTGCCACCCCCATTGTAGCCCCATTTTCTCTGTTCATATGAAACGTCTGCAGGGAGGGAGAGGGTTAAGGGGGGCCTCCCCTCCTGATTAACCCTCTAATTAAGTCAGGGAAAATTTCAGAATCCCCTGGAGATGAAATGGGGAAGTATCCCAGCTTTTTCCTCCCTGGAATGAGCAGATTTTCCCTCTATCCATCCCTGCCTATCAACCACCCCCTGGAGTGCAGGCCTGCCTTGGGGGTGGGGGCTGAAAGGGAAGAAAAATATGTTTTTACACTAAAGGTTTCGCTTTATATCCTAATTTTCTTCCCCGTCCCTTTTTCTACAGCACTCATGAATTAATCCTGCTCTTCGATGCAAAAGCATATTTTTTCTTTAGTCACTGATGACTCCTTGTCCTGTTTGCAACCTATTAAAAATGGAGGCTGAAGGTGGCAGGTTGGAGGGAGGAGGAGGATGGCAGCCTGGACCCTCTCCTGCTGAGATACCACCCCCCCAACTTGCTTTCAGGGCCTCCCTTTCTGGGCTTGGGGCAAGGCTGTGTGCTCTCCCCACTTCTCTCTGTATATCAATGACTGCATCTTCAATGATCCATTGTTAAACTACTGAAGTTTGCAGATGACACAACAGTGATCGATCTCATTTGAGACAATGATAAATCCACATACAGATGGGAGGTTGAACAACTAGCCTCATGGTACGACCGGAACAATCTGCAACTGAACACACTCAAAACTGTAGAAATGGTGGTAGACTTTAGGAGAAACCCTTCCATACTTTCACAATACTAGACAACACAGCATCAACGGTAGAAACCTTCAAATTTCTAGGTTCTACCATATCGCAAGATCAAAAATGGACACCCAACATCAAAAACATCATCAAAAAAGGACAACAAAGAATGTTCTTTCTGTGCGAACTCAGAAAGCTCAAACTGCCCAAGGAGCTGCTGATCCAGTTCTACAGAAGAATTATTGAGTTTGTCATCTGCACCTCTATAACTGTCTGGTTTAGTTCTGCAATCCAACAAGACAGACACAAACTCCAGAGGATAATTAGAACTGCAGAAAAAACAGTGGTTACCAACCTGCCTTCCATTGAGGACCTGTATATTGCATGAGTCAAAAAGAGGGCTATGAAAATATTTACAGACCCCTCAGATCCGGGACATAAACATCCATGTTTATACTTATTCCTGTTATCTCGTAAATGTTTAACAAATAAATAAAATAAAATAAATAAACTCTCCACAGGGAACTTTGTATCTAAAGGGGCAGGAATTAGGAGGGCAGGGCTGGAGGGAAGGTAATATCTACACACACACACACACTCTCTCTCTTCCATTGGGGGGGCAGGGAATATAGGGAGGAGCACAATGAGGACATCTAGACTGACATTCCTGGTGTCTCCCAGCCCTTCAACCTCCACCTTCTCTGGGTCACCCCAACTTTTCATCTCCTCCCGAATCTTCAGCCCAACTCCCTCCCTTTGGAGGATTCTCAGCGATGATGATGATGATGATGATTTAATTTCTATACCGCCCTTCTCCCGAAGGACTCAGGGCAGTTTACAGCCAGATAAAAACACAATATACATATAACCCAAAAATTTAAAAACCTGTTAAAAAACTGATTCAATTTGGCCGAAATAAGACTTTAAAACAATAATAAAACTATAATAAACCCCTATTAAAATTACTATTACTTTAAGCCAGCCCTGCATGGCTAAACAAAAATGTCTTCAACTCGCGACGGAAGGTCCGGAGGTCAGGGAGTTGTCTTATTGCTGGAGGCAGCTCATTCCAGAGGGCAGGTGCCCCCACAGAGAAGGCCCTCCCCCTGGGGGTCGCCAGTCAACATTGTTTGACCGACGGCACCCTGAGGAGGCCCTCCCTATGGGAGCACACAGGTCGATGGGAGGCTATTAGTGGCAGTAGGCGGTCCCGTAAATAATCCGGTCCTATGCCATGGAGCGCTTTAAAGGTGGTAACCAACACCTTGAATTGCACCCGGAAGACCACAGGAAGCCAGTGCAGCCTATGCAGGAGAGGTGTTATATGGGAGCCTCGAGTCGCTCCCTCTATTACCCGCGCAGCCGCGTTCTGGACCAACTGGAGCCTCCAGGTGTTCTTCAAGGGAAGCCCCATGTAGAGAGCATTACAGTAGTCCAGGCGGGAAATGATGATGGCATGAGTGACCGTGCATAGGGAAACCCGGTTTAGGAAGGGATGCAACTGGCGTATCAGGCGTACCTGATAAAAAGCTCCCCTGGCGACGGTCGTCATATGCTCTTCAAAAGACAACCATCCATCCAGGAGGATGCCTAAGTTGCGAACCCTCTCCATAGGGGCCAATAACTCGCCCCCAACAGTCAGCAATGGCATCAGCTGGCTGTACCGGGATGCCGGCATCCACAGCCACTCAGTCTTGGAAGGGTTGAGTCGAAGCCTGTTCTTCCCCATCCAAACCCGCACGGCCTCCAGACACTTCAACGGCTTCGTTGGGGTGGTTAGGGGTGGAAATGTACAGCTAAGTATAATCAGCATACAGATGGTATTGCACCCCAAAACCACGAATGATCTCACACAGCGGCTTCATGTAAATGTTGAACAGGAGAGGCGAGAGAACCGTTAGTGAATGGTCCCACTCACATCAGGGGAAACACTCTGGACCTGATTTTTGTCTCGGGACAGTGGCTGAATGATCTGGAATTGGGGGATTTAGTTATTGAACCCCTGTCATGGTCAGATCATTCACTCCTTTGACTTGACTTTTGAACCGCCAATCCACACCACAGGGAGACGGAACCAGTGCGCTGGTTCCATCCCAGGTGCCTGATGGACCCTGGTTTCTGACGGAGCTTGGGCCGTTTCCTGAGGATCTAGCCCACGGCTCGGCTGAAGAACTAGTTGCCACCTGGGAAAGGGCGGTGACGGGGACTTTAGATTGCATCATGCCTTTGCGGCCTCTGACCCGGTGCCGATCTCGACCAGCTCCCTGGTATTCTGAGGAGCTGAGAGAGATGAAGCACCGGAAAAGACGCCTAGAGAGTGCTTGGAGGTCCAGCCGATCTGAATCTGATCGAACACTAGTAAGGTCTCATATTCACACCTATCTAGTGGCGATAAGAGCGGCAAAACATAATTATTTTTCCGCTCTTATTGCATCGGCAGATAACTGCCCAGCTGCCCTGTTTAGGGTTACCCGCTCCCTTCTTGCACAGGGAGCTCGGGAGGACCCCTTGCAGGTCGTGCTGAGGATTTTGGACAATATTTGTCCGATAAAATCGCTCAGATCCGGGACGGTTTGATTGGGTAGATTCGGGTGGGATGACAGAGGTAGTTCTTGAGACTGTTATTTGGGGAGAGTTTGAAGCTGTGACTCCCAAGGACATGGACAGGATACTGAGGAGACTGAATGCGACCACATGTTTACTGGACCCGTATCCCTCCTGGTTGGTACTGGCCACACAGGAGGTGACACGAGGCTGGCTCCTGGGAATTATCAACGCCTCTTTAATGGAGGGTGTCTTTCCTACTGCCTTGAAAGAGGTGGTGGTGAGGCCCCTCCTGAAGAAGCCCTCCCTGGACCCAGCTATTTTGGCAAATTACCGTCCTGTCTCCAACCTTCGCTTTGTGGCGAAGAATGTTGAGAGTGTGGTGGCATGTCAGCTTCCCCGGTACCTGGATGAAATTGTCTATCTAGACCCGTTCCAGTCCGGCTTCAGACCTGGGTACAGCACGGAGATGACTTTGGTCGCGTTGGTTGATGATCTCTGGAGGTCTCGGGACAGGGGTTGCTCCTCTGTCCTGGTCCTATTAGATCTCTCAGCGGCTTTTGATACCATCAACCATGGTATCCTACTGCAGCGGCTGGAGGGCTTGGGACTGGGAGGCACCGTTTTTCGGTGGTTCTCCTCCTATCTCTCTGACCATTCGCAGACTGTGTTGGCAGGGGGGCAGAGATCGACCTCACGGCACCTCATATGTGGGGTGCTGCAGGGGTCGGTTCTCTCGCCTCTCCTGTTCAACATCTATATGAAGCCGCTGGGTGAGATCATCCGTGGTTTTGGGGTGGAATATCTGTTCGCTGATGATACGCAGCTGTACATTTCCACCCCTAACCACCCCAATGAAGCCGTCGATGTGATGTCCCAGTGTCTGGAGGCCGTGAGGGTCTGGATGGGGAAGAACAAGCTTCAGCTCAACCCATCCAAGACAGAGTGGCTGTGGATGCTGGCTTCCCGGTACCTGGATGAAATTGTCTATCTAGACCTGCTCCAGTCCGGCTTCAGACCTGGGTACAGCACGGAGATGACTTTGGTCGCGTTGGTTGATGATCTCTGGAGGTCTCGGGACAGGGGTTGCTCCTCTGTCCTGGTCCTATTAGATCTCTCAGCGGCTTTTGATACCATCAACCATGGTATCCTACTGCAGCGGCTGGAGGGCTTGGGACTGGGAGGCACCGTTTTTCGGTGGTTCTCCTCCTATCTCTCTGACCATTCGCAGACTGTGTTGGCAGGGGGGCAGAGATCGACCTCACGGCACCTCATATGTGGGGTGCTGCAGGGGTCGGTTCTCTCGCCTCTCCTGTTCAACATCTATATGAAGCCGCTGGGTGAGATCATCCGTGGTTTTGGGGTGGAATATCTGTTCGCTGATGATACGCAGCTGTACATTTCCACCCCTAACCACCCCAATGAAGCCGTCGATGTGATGTCCCAGTGTCTGGAGGCCGTGAGGGTCTGGATGGGGAAGAACAAGCTTCAGCTCAACCCATCCAAGACAGAGTGGCTGTGGATGCTGGCTTCCCGGTACAGCCAGCTTACTCCATCACTGATTGTTGGGGGCGAATCACTGGCCCCCAGGGGGAGGGTTTGCAACTTAGGCATTCTCCTGGACGATCGGCTGTCTTTAGAAGAACATATGACAGCCGTCGCCAGGGGAGCTTTGGTTATTCGGGTTTTCTCCCGCATAAAATTGGAAATGTCTTGGTGACATTTCGATGAAATCCCATTCGTCATCTTCAGGCTGGGTGTTTACAGCTTCGTGCTTATAGGAGAAATGTGAGATTGCAGCTGTTTCTTCCTTTTAACTGCTAGTGGGGGTTTGAACTGATTGGTTGGGAGCTTGGCTGTGTTCTGATTGGATGGTGGGGTTGGCTGTGCTCTGATTGGATGGAGGTTTATAAAATATAAAACATTATATGTTTTTTGAGGTTTTCGCAGGTGTTTGTATGTAGGTCTTTGGTTATTTGGGTTTTCTCCCACGTAAAATTGGAAATGTCTTGGCGACATTTTGACGAAGTCTCATTCGTCATCTTCAGGCTGGTGTTATCAGCTTCGTGCTTCTAGGAGCAATTTCCTGGACATAAACTGTTTTAACTCCTATCCTCAAAATGACACTACAGATCACTGCACACCAGAACAACTAGACACAAGTATAGTTTCTTCCCGAATGCCATCACTCTGCTAAGCAAATAATTCCCTCAACACTGTCAAACTATTGACTAAATCTGCACTACTATTAATCTTCTCATTGTCCCCATTGCCCAACTCCTTCCACTTATAACTGTATGACTGTAACTTTGTTGCTTGTATCCTTACGATTTATATTGATATTATTTCCTGATTGCTTATTTGTAATATGACTATTATTAAGTGTTGTATCTTAGAATCCTCCAGAGAAGCCACGACATTGAACCAACAGGCCATTTCATGTTCCTAAAGATTTTACACTTAACATGGAGGTAGTTCTGGTGGCCTAGCATAAAGACATGGACAGTTATTTGAAAAGTTGCACCATCTATGCCAAAATGAAGAAATGACCAGGAAACACACACACACACCAGACCTCTACAACTGGTAGCAGAACCAACAAGAGACCATGGAGGAGATTGCAATGGACTTTATAGTGGAGTTGCCAAAAAGTGGGGGAAATACGGTGATCTGGATTATAATAGACCTATTCTCCAAACTGTTCCTGAAGCACATCTACAACCTGCAGGGAGTACCACGGAGAATCATCTCAGACAGAGGGGTCCAGTTCATGGCTAACTTTTGGAGGGAGTTCCTGCGATCCATTGGATCATCCCAGGGCCTTAGCTAGGCCTTTCATCCGAGCACCAATGGGGCAGGGAGACTGAACGCCATGGTAGAGCAGTACCTGAGATGCTACGTGAACTATCAGCAGTCCAATTGGGTGATCCTCCTGTCTTTCGCTGAGAATGAGACTATTGCCCTATACACTGTAAGCCGCCCTGAGTCTTCGGAGAAGGGCGGGGTATAAATGTAAAAAACAAAAAACAACAACAAACCTGTTGTGAGCCAGACGGCTTGGAGACTGGGCATGGCTTAGAGTTACTGGTCTGTATATAAGAGTTAGTTTATCCTTGGATCTTTACCTTCTGTGTTTGTATTGCTTCTGTGATTATCACTTCTGGATTCTGCATAGGTATTGTATACACGCATCATGTTTTATATTATTGTATATAAGCAAGTTTCTTCTATAAATGAATCCTGCTAAATTATATACTTGTGTGCTAGTTGGATTGCTGCAAACTCTAACAAGCTTTTTCGCACACAGGCAGGGGATGCTTTTCTGCAAGGGCTCCGAGCTCGCTGACTCTCGAGCTTCATGCAGAAGTTGCAGGGCATGTGTCAGAAGGAGGTCCTCTTTCTTGGCTTCCTGCCAGATATCATCTCCCCGCCAGCATCTGGCGAGTGTGCTCCTGGGAGTACCCCTGGGAGTGTGTTCCTCCATGCATCTTACGCTCAACGACCATTTGGCTCGGACTGGTTTCTCCTCGAGCTGCAGCTCCTCTAGTCACTCTGTCTCCTCCCGGCAACATTGTGGCTGGGGGGGGTGGTGTCGACCCCATGGCTCCCCAGTCTTCCTGGTCATTCCATGGGTTGACATAGTGTGCTTAGCCCTGTGGTTGGTCTCTGGGTTGGCTGATAAAGCAGATCTTCCTCAATGTCAGCCCTGCCTCCGTTCAGATCCCAAGAAACCCCCCCCCCACCAAACCGCCAAAGAGGTACTTTTACTGAGTTTGAAATGATAGCAGCGAAAGAAAAGCAAGATCTGAGCCAAAAGGTGCAAAAATTACATATTGAAAATTTCCCCAAATGCCTCCCCCCAGGGACCCAGGCTGAATGTCCAATCCCCACCCCACAGTGTCATGTGGGGCACATCTTCAGGTGTTTTTGTCCATCTGGAGTCCCAGGACGGTTGGTCTTGACTGGATGTAAACCACTCCACTCAGCAGCTCAGTAATTCGTGAGAGCGAAAAGACAGAAAGCACGTACTATTGAAAGAATTGAATATAAGGGTAAAGTGAGATTTCAACAGGATAAAATTAAAAAAGTTTTCTTGGAATATTATACAAATTTATATGCCAGAGATACAATATTGAATATGGATATTGATAAATATTTGAAAGAATATAAGGTTAAAGGTTTAACTAATGAACAAAGGGAAGAGTTGAATCGGCCTATAACTTCTGAGGAAATTATTTTGGTAATAAAGCAATTAAAAATAGGGAAATCCCCGGGCACAGATGGACTTACAGCAATATATTATAAAAAGTTACAGGATGAGATAGTTGGTCCACTTATGGAGTTATTTAATCAGATACTGATGGGAGGAGGAGTGCCACCATCATGGAGGACTACTTTTATTTCATTGATACCAAAAGAGGATCAGGATAGTAATTCGTGAGAGCAAACCTCCCTTTTTATCCACATGGGCCATCTGCACACCAGCTCTGTTCCCAAACCCTAATGCCATGCCCTCCCTCCCCATCCCAGTTACTATGGCAGCTGATAGCAGGCAAGCATCAAAGGGAAAACCCATGCTGGAGATCCTAATCCTGTTTTTCTGTAGACTAGCCACACCCAAATCCTGCAACTGTTCTTCATACGTTTTAGTCTTCAGGCCTTTAATCATCTTAGTTGCTCTTTTTGCACTTTCTCCAAAGTCTAAACATCTTTTTTGTAATGTGATGTATTAGTTTGCAGCAATCCAACCAGCACACACGTAAATAATTCAGCAGGATTCATTTATACAAGAAATTTGTTTATATACAATAATATACAGTATGATGCATGTATACAATTCCCATGCAGCAGAAGTCAGAACCAGAAGTCAGAATCCAGAAGTCATAATCACAGAAGCAATGTCATACAGAGGCAATATAGCAAGGACAAAGTAACTCTTAGATACAAATCAGTCAAGCTAAGCCATGCCCAGGCTCCGATCTGTCTCGGTCACCAAACAATTCCCAGTCTATTCCAACTCATACACTGACATGATGGCCAAAACTGGATGCAGTATTCCAGGTGTGGGCTTACTAAGGCTTTATAAAACAGTACTAATACTTCACGTGATTTTGATTCTATGCCCCTCTTTATACAATCAAGGATTATATTAGCTTTTTTTGGTGGCTGCTGCACATATGTGATACATGTTTAAGTGATCATCCATTCAGACTCCCAAGGTCCCTCTCACAATTACTGTTTTTGAACCAGGTTTCATGCAATCTGTTTTTCCTGCCCAGGTATAAAATCTTACTTTGCTCCACATTAAGTTTCATTTTTTTGGATTCAACCTTGTCTCATTTGGATCAGAAAGGCACAATATGCATACACACACAAATCTATAGAGACATGGTGGGTCAGGGGTTAGAATGTAGTATTGCAGTCCACAGCCAGGAGTTAGATCCTGACCGGTTCATGGTTGATTCAGTCTTTCATCCTTCTGAGGTCGCTAAAATGAGGACCCAGATTGCTGCGGACAATATGCTGATTTTGTAAACTGCTCAAGAATGTGTGGTAAAGCATTGTGGAGTGGTATATAAGTCCAAGTGGAATTCCTATTGCTATATAGTTTCTCCCGAGCGTGGATCCTTTTATGAGAGGTAAGATGACCATTCTGAGCAAAGCTCTTTCCACACTCCATGCATTTATATGGCTTCTCCCGTGTGGATCATCTTATGAGAAATAAGATTATCTCTTTGAGCAAAGATCTTTTCACATTCTGTGCATTTAAATTGTTTCTTTCCTGAGTGGATCTTTTTGTGTCTTCTAAGTCCATTGCCATGAGTAAATGTCTTTCCACACTCCATGCATTTATATGGTTTCTCCCCTGTGTGGATCATTTTATGGGAAATAAGATTACCTCTTCGAGCAAAGGACTTTCCACACTCCATGCATTTATATGGCTTCTCCCCTGTGTGGGTCATTTTATGGAAAATAAGATTACCTCTTCGAGCAAAGGACTTTCCACACTCCATGCATTTATATGGCTTCTCCCCTGTGTGGATCATCTTATGAGAAATAAGATTACCTCTTTGAGCAAAGATCTTTTCACATTCTGTGCATTTAAATTGTTTCTTTCCTGAGTGGATCTTTTTGTGTCTTCTAAGTCCATTGCCATGAGTAAATGTCTTTCCACACTCCATGCATTTATATGGTTTCTCCCCTGTGTGGATCATTTTATGGGAAATAAGATTACCTCTTCGAGCAAAGGACTTTCCACACTCCATGCATTTATATGGCTTCTCCCCTGTGTGGATCATCTTATGGAAAATAAGATTACTTCTTCGAGCAAAGGACTTTCCACACTCCATGCATTTATATGGCTTCTCCCCTGTGTGGATCCTTTTATGCATAGTAAGCGTACTGCTATGAGCAAAGGTCTTTCCACATTCCATGCATTTATATGGTTTCTCTCCTGTGTGGATCCTTTTATGCATAGTAAGTGTACTGCTCAGAGCAAAGGTCTTTCCACATTCCATGCATTTATATGGTTTCTCTCCTGAGTGGATCATCTTATGGGAAATAAGATTACCACTTTGAGCAAAGGTCTTTCCACACTCTGTGCATTTAAATGGCTTTTCCCCCGTGTGGGTCTTTTGGTGGATTGTAAGTTTACTGCTCAGAGCAAAGGTCTTTCCACATTCCATGCATTTATATGGTTTCTCTCCTAAGTGCATCTTTTTATGGGAAGCAAGATAACTGCATCGAGCAAAGGTCTTTCCACACTCCATGCATTTATATGGCTTCTCCCCTGTGTGGATCCTTTTATGGATAGTAAGTGTACTTCCATGAGCAAAGGTCTTTCCACACTCCATGCATTTATATGGTTTCACTCCCGAGTGGATCCTTTTATGGGAAATAAGATTGTTGTTATGAGCAAAGGTCTTTCCACACTCCATGCATTTAAATGGTTTCTCTCCTAAGTGGATCTTTTTGTGGCTTCTAAGTCCACTGCTCTGAGTAAACATCTTTCCACACTCCAGGCATTTATACGGCTTCTCTCCTGTGTGGATCATCTTATGGGAAATAAGATTACGTTTTTCAGCAAAGCACTTTCCACACTCCATGCATTTATACGGCTTCTCCCCTGTGTGGATCATCTTATGGGAAATAAGATAAGCTCTTTGAGCAAAGGTTTTTCCACACTCTATGCATTTATATGGTTTCTCCCCTGTGTGGATCCTTTCATGGGAAGTAAGTGTACTTCTATGAGCAAATGTCTTTCCACACTCCATGCATTTATATGGTTTCGCTCCCGAGTGGATCCTTCTATGGGAAATAAGATTACTGTTATGAGCAAAGGTCTTTCCACACTCTATACATTTATATGGTTTCTCCCCTGTGTGGATCCTTTTATGGATAGTAAGTGTATTGCTCTGAGCAAAGGTCTTTCCACACTCCATGCATTTGTAGATCGTCTCCCCTGTGTGAATCCTTTTATGGGAAATAAGATGCCTGCTTGTTCTAAAACATGTTCCACATTCCAAACATTTATAAGGCTTCTCTTTTGTGTCAATCACTTTTTGAGATGTGAGGAAGTTATTTCCAAGAGAAAGAATGAATGTCCCATTGTAATTTTGTCCATTGGGTCTTCTTATAGCATCTTCTCCTTTGTTTTGGGTTAAATAGTGTTCATTTACTTGTATTTTAGCTTTGATTAGCTGCACACTTTTCTCAACATATTTTTTCATTATTTTCTCTTGTTGGGCAAGAAAATTTTCCATCGGAGCATCGGTGGAAAATGAACTTTCCTGATTCCAATTCTTTGACTGGTTTCTCTCATGGCTTCCTAATTCCATTTGAATTCCAAACTTCTCTGTTCCATCTTTAGCATAGATCACTTGGAACCGTTCACAGAAATCTTGATTCTCCTGCCCATTATTACCTTCAAAGCAAAAGGGAAATGAAAATGACCGCAAGGTTAGAGAAAAAGATCGAAGTGTAGAAAGTCAAATGAATTTACTTCTGAGTTTCTCTGAAATTCTATTAGGTTGTATGTTTGCATGCCTACAGTAGTGTGAATTAGACATGATGATTTCTATATTCATGAGTCATGAAAAATTTGAAAATAACTAGAACACATCTCTTTCTTTATAATTATCTCTATATATGCAGATCTCAACCAGAGTCAGTTGTAAATACTCTTCGTGCCAAGACTAGAAAGGGCTCTTTGGCTGGATCTGGTACAGGCATCAGTTCGCAGAGTATGGAGGCCTAAAATGCTTCAGTGCGAAATCACACGAGACCATTAGTGCAAGATGTCAGGCTACTAATCTTGCGTGATCTTGCACTGCAGTACTTTAGGCCTGTGTTCCTTTAGGAACTGAAAACTGCACAAGATCCAGGGCAAAAATGAAAACAAAGAGGCCTTTGCTCTCTTTGCAAACCATTTTGCCCTGGATCTTGTGCAGGCCTTGGTTAGCAGAGAACAGAGGCGTAAAGCACTGTAATGCAAGATCACGTGAGATCTATAATAGTGCTAGATTTCCTACTACTGATCTTGCATATCTCTCACTACTTTGGGCCCCTTTTTTCTGCAAATGCACCAAAACAGGCAAAGGAGCCGACGGCTCGTTACATCGTCGCAATGTAAGTCCCGGCAGAGCGGGGTGGGGGAACAGGTAGGGTGAATGTTGTTGCAACGCCTCTGCTGTCATTCATACGTGTGAATGATATCTGTGGTGCTGCAAGATTTGTAATTTCAAGACTGAGTCTCAAGTACTTAGGAGAGGGCTAGTCGTAACTTGGAAAATCGCTAAGTGAACTGTCATAACTCGGGGATTACCTGTACCCTAGGATGGTCTGAGTCACACTGCATGAGGCCTTTGTTCTTGAATTGGATCGGGAAAATGCTCTTCCATGGGCTGATTGTGAAAGTTCTGTTCTCACACAATTTTGGGGGTTTCAGTGGACAAATGACAACACATTCCTCTCACATGACCTCCAGAGGACACATAAAAGCACACCTCGTCCTTTTCAGCCCCCACAGTTAAGTTCAAGTGGAAATGGAAAAATAGAGATAAGAAATGGCAGAGAAAGCATCTAAAGAAAGAGATATTGACTCTTTACTTCCTTGGAGGACGAGAAGCCCAGATCCTTTCCTTCTCCCTCCCAGGAGACAATAAAAACTAACTATAATCTGTCTTCTCGAACTCTCTGATTGGGGACTAGAGAACTCTTACCCAGAGAGACCACGTTCCTATGGTTTTCAAGCATGACTTCCGAATGCAGCGCTTTCTGGTCAGGATCCAGCTGAGACCATTCCTCCTCAGAGAAAGATACAGCCACCTCCTCAAAGGACACAACACTCCCCTGAACACGGAAAAAAGAACAGAACAGGAGGATTTGCAAGATCTGTTCATCTTCATCAATGATTTAGACAAGAGGATAGAAGGGCAACTCATCAAATTTGCAACCGACCAAATTGACAGGAACACCAACACTCCAGAACAGGGTTTGCAACCTTAACAATCAAAGAGCCACTTGGGCCCATTTCCCACAGAAAAAACAAACACCAAGAGCCACAAAACCTGGGTGGGCATGATCAACTCGATGTCACTCACTCCCACCAAGTCACATGACCCTCTAGCCACACAATCCCAGCCACAAAACCCTTCTCTCACTCTCCTCCCATCTCTCTCTGTCCCTCTCCCTCCCTCTGTCTCTCTCTCCCCCCATGTATGTCTCTCCCCCATCTCTCTCTCCCTCTGTGTATCACTGTGTGTCTCTCTCTCTCTCTCTCTCTGTATATCACTCTGTGTCTCTCCCTCCCTCCGTCCCTTCCCCTCTCTCTGTGTATCACTCTGTGTGTATATTTCTCTCTCTCTCTCCTCCATTTATTTGTTCTTTCTGGAAATCCAGGCTGGCTGAGGAATGATCACCAGCCGCAGCAGAGGCTTCCTTTTGGGTGACCTCCTCCTCCTTCTCCTCTTGCTATGGTGGGGTCAGGAGGGTGTGCACATGTAGGGAGACCATTCTCAGAGCAAAGGCGCATGCTTCCACTCACTTGAGGATCTTAACAGGATGCAGCTTCTCTCCTCCATTAAGGCTCCAGTCATTGCCTTGCCGTGACCCACCCCCACAGCTCTTTGGCCAAGCATGGAGGGAGTGAGCTCCAGGCTGAAGCGGTAGGAAGCAAAGGCTGCCTTATGCGCAAACATGGCATGAAGGCAGGTACAGGGCCACTTCACTCTTGCACTAAGGCTCCAGCAACCCTCCTCTTGGCTATTCCTTTTATTTCTTCTTTTTTAAAATCTGGGCTGGCTGAGGAATGATCGCCGGCTGCAACAAAGGCTTCCCTCTTTGTCTCGACCAAAGTGCAGCAAAAGCAGACAGGGGTGGGGTGGGGGGCTTAAGGTTTCCCTGCATTTGCACACCCTCCCGGCCCTGCCATAGCCGTCCAGGGGGTCACGAGAGAAGGAGGGGGAGGAGGAGGGTCACCCGAAGGGAAGGTTCTGCCACGACTGGCGATCGTTCCTCAGCTAGCCTGGATTTAGGCCAGTCTCCCTTTTCTTCATCCCCCTCCTCCAGGATCCCATTCCCACCTCAACAGCCCTCATGTTAGCAAGGCTGGTGTCAGTTGTAAGGCACGCCCAGCACCAACAAGGGCCGGAAGGCACGCCTAGCACCAACAAGCAGCAAGAGTGAGGCGGAGGAGAATCAGCCCCAGCGGCTTCTCCATCCCCCGTCGCCCTTATCTTCTCAGGCCAAGCAATGGTGGGCCAACCAGTAATGGGACAGGGAGTGGCAGCAGAGGGCCCAAAGAGCGGCATGGGGCTGTGGAGCTGCGGGTTGCCCATACCTGCTCCAGAAGATAAACTTGAGATATAGAAGGATAGACAGACTGGGCCCCATCTAACAAAATGAAATCAACTGTGAGAACTGTAAGGTTCTACATTTAGGAAAGAAAAACCAAATGCACTGGCATAGAATAGGTGATACCTGGCTCGACATTAGTAAGGGCAACAGGGATTTTTAGAGTCCTAGTGGACAACCACTTAAACATGAGTCAGCATTATGCTTTGTTGTTGTTAGTTGCAAAGTCATGTCTGACCCATCGCGATCCCATGGACAACGTTCCTCCAGGCCTTCCTGTCATCTACCATCCCCAAGTCCATTTAAGCTCACGCCGACTGCTTCAGTGACTCCATCCAGCTATCTCATTCTCTGCCACCCCCTTCTTCTTTTGCTCTCAATTTTTCCCAGAATTAGGTTCTTCTCTAGTGAGTCCTTCCTTCTCATTAGGTGGCCAAAGGATTTGGGTTTCATCTTCAGAATTTGGCCTTCTAAAGAGCAGTCAGGCTTGACCTCCTCTAGGGCTGGTTTGATAGCCTTGTAGTCCAAGGGACTCACAGGAGTCTTCTCCAGCACCAGAGTTCAAAGGCCTCCATTCTTTGGCGCTCAGGCTTTCTTATGGTCCAACTCTCACAGCCATACATTGCAACTGGGAAAACCATAGCCTTGACTATACATGTAGTCCCCATCTGCGGTGATGTTGGAGCCCAGGAAAATAAAATCTGTCACTACCTCCATTTCTTCCCCATCTATTTGCCAGGAATTGAGAGGGCTGAATGCCATGATTTTAGTTTTCTTAATGTTGAGTTTCAAGCCAACTTTTGCACTCTCCTTCTTCACACGCATCAAGAGACTCTTTAGTTCCTCTTCACTTTCTGCCATTAAGAGTGATATTATCTGCAGATCTGAGGTTGTTGATATTTCTCCCAGCAATCTTAATTCCAATTTGTGATTCATCTAGCCTCACCTTTCTCATGATGTGCTCTGCATATAAGTTAAATAGGCAAGGCGACAGTATACAGCTTTGCCAAATTCCTTTCCCAATTTTGAACCAATCAGTGGTTCCAGTCCAGTTCTCACTATTGCTTCTTGACCCGCATATAAGTTTCTCAAGAGACAAATAAGATGGTCTGGTACTCCCATCTCTTTAAGAACTTGCCACAATTTGTTGTGATCCACACAATCAAAGGCTTTAGCATAGTCAATGAAGCAGAAGTAGATGTTTTTCTGGAACTCCCTAACTTTCTCCATGATCCAGGGTATGTTGGCAATATGATCTCTAGTTCCTCTGCCTCTTCAAAATCCTGCCTGTACTTCTGGTAGTTCTTGATCCACATACTGCTGGAGCCTAGCTTGTAGGATTTTGAGCATAACCATGTGCAATGGTGCAGTAGTTTGAACATTCTTTGGCTTTGCCCTTCTTTGAAATTGAAATGTAAACTAACCTTTTCCAATCTTGTGGCCACTGTTGAGTTTTCCAAATTTTGCTGGCAAATTGAGTGTTTTGCTTTCTTGCATTTCTTTTTCTTTGGGATGATTTTAGTTGCTACCTCTTGTACAATGTTGTGAACCTACGTCCATAGTTCTTCAGGCACTCTATCAAATCTAATTAGTTAAATCTATCTGTCACCTCTACTGTATATTCAAAAGGGATGTGGTAGCTTAGTGGCTAAGTTGCTGAACTTGTCGATCAAAAGGTCAGCAGTTCAGCAATTTGAATCCCTAGTGCTGCGTAACGGGATGAGCTCCTGTTACTTGTCCCAACTTCTGTCAACCTAGCAGTTCAAAAGCATGTAAAAATGCAAGTAGAAAAATAGGGAGCACCTTTGGTGGGAAGATAACAGCGTTCTGTGTGCTTTTGGCATTTTGTCATGCTGGCCACATGACCATCTTCGGATAGCGCTGATTCTTCAGCTTTGAAACGGAGATGAGCATTGCCCTCTAGAGTTGGGATTAACTAGCACATATGTGTGAGGAGATCCTCTACCTTTATCTTATCTTACCTGTATATTCATCAGGGATATGATTTAGTTCATATCTGAGTGGCCTAATGCTTTTCCCTACTTTCTTCAATTTAAACCTACATTTTGCAAGGAGAAGCTCATGATTTGAGCCATAGTCAGCTCCTGGTCTTGTTTTTACTGACTGTATATACTATAGAGCTTCTCCATCTTTGGCTGCAGAGCACATAGTCAATCTGATTTATGTGTTGACAATCTGGTGATGTCCATGTGTAGAGTCACCTCTTGGGTTGCTGGAAAAGTTTTTACTATAACCACTGTATTATCTTGAAGGAATTCTATCAGCCTGTACCCTGCTACATTTTGTACTCCAAGGCGAAATTTGCCTATTATTCCAGATATCGTTTGGCTTCCTACTTTAGCATTCCAATCTCCCATGATGATAAGGACGTCATTTTTTGGTGTTAATTCTATAAGGTGCTGTAGGGCTTCATACAAACGGTCAATTTCATCCTCTTCAGCACCAGTGGTTGGGACATAAACTTGGGACTACTATGATGTTGAATGGTCTGCCTTGGATTTGAACTGAAATCATTCTGTCACTTTGGGGATTGTATCCCAGTATTGATTTTCCTATTCTTTTATTGACTATGAAGGCTACTCCATTTCTTCTGAGATATTCTGAATCTGATTCTGAATTCTGAATTTAATCTGAATTCACCCATTCCTGTCCATTTTAGTTCGCTGATTCCTAAGATGTCGATGTTCAGTCTTGTCATCTCGTTTGATCACATCCAGCTTATCTTGATTCATGGATCTTACATTCCAGGTTCCTATGGAGAAAAATCTTTACAGCATCGGACTTTCACCACCAGATACATCCACAGCTGAGCGTCCTTTCAGCTTTGGCCCAGTCGCTTCACTATTTCTGGCACTACTAGTACTAGCCCTCTGCTCTTTCCCAGTAGCATATTGGATACCTTCCGACCTGAGGGGCTCATCTTCCAGCGTCATATCTTTTTGCCTTTTGGTACTGTCCATGGGGTTTTCATGGCAAAGATATTGGAGTGGGTTGCCATTTCCTTCTCCAGTGGATCACGTTTTGTCAGAGGTCTCTGCTATGACCTGTCTGTCTTGGGTGGCCCTGCACGGCATAGCTCATAGTTTCATTAAGCTATGCGAGCCCCTTCGCCATGACAAGGCAGTAATCCATGAAGAGGAGCAGTATGCTACAGTTGCCAAAAAAACCTCCAAGAGAATTATAGGCTGCATTAAGTGGGATAGAATCAAGATGACATAAAGTGTTAGTACCACTTTATAATGCCTTGGTAACACCACATTTGGAATATTTCATCCAGTTTTGGTTGCCAAATGTAAAAAAAGATCTTGAGACTCTAGAAAGAGTGCAAAGAAGAGCAAAAAAAATTATTAGTGGACCAGAGGCTAAAACATATAAAGAACGGTTGCTAGAATTGGATATGTCTCATTTCATGAAAAGAAGGACCAGGGGGTGACATGATAGTAGTGTTCCAAGAAGCAATGGATGGAAACTATTAAAGGAGAGAACCAACCTACAAGTAAAAAGAAATTTCCTAACAGTGAGAACAATTAATCAGTGGAATGACTTCCCTCCAGAATTTGCAGGTGCTCCAACACTGGAGTTGTTTGAGAAGAAATTGGACAGCCATTTATATGAAATGTTAGAGGGCTTCCTGTCTGAACAGGGGGTTGGACTAGAAGACCTCCAAGATCCCTACCAACTCTGTTATTTTGTTCCATTGTTCCCAAAGAAGAAAGCACTCTGCAAACCCGCTTCACTTCCTGAAGGGAGACTAGAAATATAATAACTTTTCCTTTTCTTACCTGATTTGAAGGTTCAACCGCTGTTTGATCTCCGTCATAAAAACCAGAAAGCTTCATTCTTTGCTTTTCTGTAAGTAATAAATAATTTTGAAATGCATTATTAACAAAATAGGACGTATTCTATAGAAGGGAAGAGAGAGCAAAGGGAAAACAGATGGGTAATTAGAGGATCTTCCATTACCTCCTGAAGTGTCCTGACTTTGATCTTCCCAAGGGATCCTCCTGAAAAATAGCTCCTGAGGGGGATTTGATGGGTTCTTCCCTCCCTCAGGATCTCTGATCTCCACTGGGGTACACTTTGAATAGGAGAAAGGAAAATAGAAGCAGAATTAATGTACGTTACACGAAATAAAATGGATTCCCAGATTTGGAACACAACCTCAAAGCCCCCAATATCCATCCATGGGGTTGAGTGAGAAAACAACGGAACAATGCTCGCCTGTTTGGAACCCTCACCACATCTCTGACATCAATACAATTGAACGTGTCCAGAAATATATTACAAGAAGAGTTCTCCATTCCTCTGAAAACAACAAAATACCTTATGCCACCAGACTTGAAATCCTAGGCTTAGAAAACTTGGAACTCCGTCGCCTTCGACAAGACCTAAGTTTAACTCATAGAATCATCTATTGTAATGTCCTTCCTGTTAAAGACTACTTCAGCTTTAATTGCAATAATACTAGAGCAACCAATAGATTTAAACTTAATGTCAACCGCTTTAATCTAGATTGCAGAAAATATGACTTCTGTAACAGAATCATCAGTGCTTGGAATACTTTACCTGACTCTGTGGTCTCTTCCCATAATCCTAAAAGCTTTAACCAAAAACTTTCTACTATTGACCTCACCCCATTCCTAAGAGGACCATAAGGGGCGTGCATAAGCGCACAAACGTGCCTACCGTTCCTGTCCTATTGTTTTTCTTTTCTTCTTCCTATATATATATATGCTTATACCTCCTTATATTTACTCATATATGTGTTTATATACTATATAATCTTTTTGTATGATACCTACATATATTGTTGTGACAAAATAAAATAAATAAAAAACAAAATAAATGTCCTACAAGAATTGGAGAAATCCCAGATATTATGAACACCAGAGAAGTTTGGGAAGGAGGGGTGAAGTATTCAAAAACACATTCTTTATTCCCTTTTGAGCTCCTGAAAGTCTCTCACCTGCAACTGGATCAGCTCCTTCTGCTTCTCCACCTGGCTCAGGAGGAAGCCTTCTGCCAGGGCCACCGCCTGGGAGCTGGTCTCTGCTCCACACTCCCGCACCCAGCCCTCCATCTCTGGGGGCAGAAGGAACAGGAGATGCTCCAGAACCACCAGGTCCAGCATCTGGGCTTTGGTGTGCTTTTCTGGTTTCAGCCATCGCCTGCAAAAGTCATGGAGTCGGCTGCAAAGTCCTCGGGGACCTTCAGCCTCCCGGTATTGGATGAAGTTCCAGGGCTGAACTTCTGAAGGGAGGATGGTTTCCCACTCTAGGATCTTCTGCCGGGTTCTTGTCCACAGCTTCCCCCACTTCCCAGGCTGAGCAGCTGAAGGGCCTTTTCCGGCTCCTTCCTTTCCTAAAGGTTGTATCTCCATCCTTTCTCTCTCCTGCAGAGCAACTCCAAATGGCTCCAAGGACTCTGGTGGATCTCCAGGTGCCTTTTCCTTCACGGGACCATTTCTAGGGCCACAGGACTGATCCCTGCAGGTGATTCTGTTCTTTTTTTCTCCCCCAAGAGAAAAGTTTGCCTTGGAAAGACCACAAATGGCTTCCAGTTTCTGTATCTGAGAAAAACAGAAAGAATTAGAAAGTGGGATTCAGCCATTGAGCGACCTTCCCTCAACCTGCTCGGCTCATCCCAGCTGCAGGGCCGACGTCCCCGCAAGCAGGACCGGGAAGGAGGCAGCTGGAGAGGCCGTCTCGCTTGTCTGCTCCCACTCGGGGTCTTCTCCGAATCCCTGCCGCCTTCCCGGGACCCCCGCTTCTCCCTGCAAGGAGAGGGTGGCTGGGGAGCATGGGACCAGGGGAAAAAAAGCCCTCACCCGGGGCACGTCTGTACATTCTCCCGCAGCCTCTCCGCCTCCTGCGGAGCCCCAGGGGTTAAGGAGAGTGAGTGCAAAGTCCTAGAGGGGCAAGGCGCAGTCATGTCACTTCCTCCCCGACTCCTGTATAAAGCCAGACGTGACGTTCGCCTCCAGTGGGCCAATGGGGAAGCGCCTGATGTCCCCTTCTCTTGGCTGAGGGCGCCCTCTGGTGGCGGAAAGTGCCAGTCCGGTTGAAAGCGCGGGAAAGAGGAGCGCATGGGAGGGGGAAGGGAGAGGGCGGGGATGATGGGCTTGGGAGTAGAGGGAAAGGCTGCTCTCCATGGCTTCCCTGTCAAAGACTTCAGAGGCGGCACTTTCTCCCTCTTCCTCTCCTTCCTGTCCAGGAACCGTCTGTGGAGACGGAGAAAAACCTCTCTGGAGGATTTGAACTCGCCTCCCTGGAGAACAGCCGCCCTGAAGGCTCCGCGGAGATCGGAGGAGGCCTCAAAAGGGGCGAAATCCTGTCAGAAGCGGCCGGGCGGTCGGAAGGCGAGGACCGGGAGGCTCTCTGGGGAACTCCGGCCTGAAGGGGAAGACGGTGGGACGCAGGCAGGGAAGCCGCAGCCAAGAAAATGATGGGAAAGAGGAAAAGGTCCCACCATGGAGGAAAAGCTTGAAATCTTTGGAGATTCCAGGAATTTTTACCTCACGACGAGGCTCCTTCATTGGGAAGCGAAGGGGGGGGGGAAATGGCGCCTCATCTCTGACTGGAGAAACTCAGGAAGGAAGATGGTGGGAGAAGAAGCTGAACTGGGAGGAGGAAAAAAAGCCATTTCCACGGAGGGACCGAGGGGGAAATTCCCCTCCAGAGATGAGAATAAGAACCTTTTGGGGAAATTAAGGCGGGGATCCCCCAATCCACTTCTCCCTCAGCGGAATTCCCTCCTTCAGGTGACGTCACAAAGGAATCTGCCCGGAGACCGATGACGCTTAAGCAGCGAGAATTCCCATTGGTTCTGCCGCTCCTTCTGCCTTCCCCCCCACTCCAAAGTCCGAGAAAAAGGCTTCCTCCCCTCCCCCACCCCAATACAGAACCGCCGATTCCTCCTCTGGGGCTGGAAGTGCTGAAAACTGGGAGATGGACACAACTGAGGCCAGACTGAAGGCAACAACAACTTTATTAAATAGCGCAAGTGCGCTGACGAAACGCTGACTCGCAACTTCAGTCAGGACAGAACAGAGCCGGGGGCGGGGGGGGGGAGCCATCTGACAGCTCTTATATACCCGGGCTGTCAGGTGGCTCCTCCAATCGCAGCGGCTCAGGTTTCCCGCTTTTTTTAGTCACCTCGCGTCTTGGCCAATCAGCATCGACCTGCTGATTAGCTAGGCCAGAGCCCCGGGCGTAACGCTGAGGGGGCCCCCCCTCCCCCTTCTTCGTTTCACAGAGGGAGATTTTTTCCCCCCCGTTTAGCCTTTTTTTAAAATCTCCTTAAAAAAACATCGTCCGAGGCGGTTGGAGCCCAGGCGGCTGCGAGCGGAGGAGAGGCTGGCTGAGCCACAACCAGACGCCACCCTCCCGTTCTTTGCCCGGGGTCGGCCGGCAGCGGCGCGGCGGGAGGGGGGGGGGGGGGGTGGCAGGGAAGCGTTTAGGTCCGGCTCCCCCCCCCCCCCCACAGGCCCGGCGAGGGAGCCCCGACACGGAAACAGGCAACGGGCGGTGGGGGGGGGAGCCCAGCCGAGCCCATGGCGGCTGCCGCTGCCCCACAAGCGCCCCCAAAGGGAGGGGAGGAAGACGCAGATGCTCCCGGCCCCCAGAGGAGGAATCGGCGGGTCTGGATTGAGGGGGAGGAAGCGTTCTCCTCGAACTTCGCGATTGGGAGAGGCCAGAAGGAAAAGGACCAATGGGAAGTCTCCCTTCTGCCGCGTCATCGGTCTCCGGGCAGAGTCCCCCTTGACTTCGCCCGCTGGAGGAGAGAGTCCGGCGCAGAGAGAGAAGCGGAGAAAGTGGGAGGGGGTCCCTTCGGTCTTTTGGGGGGGGCGCAGCTCAAGGGGGGGGTTCATGCCAGCTCCGGGGGGGGGAATGTGGACTTCCTTTTGCCCCCCCCCCCGAATCCTACCTGAAGATGGGGGTGCAGTGGGTGAAGAAAGCGGAGGTGCAGCCCCACAGCCCTCGAGGACTTGGGGGTCTCTGAGTCGGCTGACTGGGGAGTCCTTCGGCGCCTTCACACACACACACGTTTATTTTTTTTTTAATTTCTTTTGTCACAACAGTATACACAAACAATTGTCATAGATAAAAACAACATATTTTGAAGAAAATATACATATATGTATAAAAATATGCATCAACTATATCAATTTTCTTTTGTATGATAATAATCTATTGTATGATTCCTACATATATTGTTGTGACAATAAATAAATAAATAAATAAACAAACAAACAATTTGATATAATGAAGGAAACAATAGGACAGGAACGGTAGGCACTTTTGTGCTCTTATGCACGCCCCTGATAGTCCTCTCAGGAATGGGGTGAGTTCAATAGTAGACAGTTTTTGGTTGAAGATTTTGGGATTTTGAGTAGAGACTATGGAGTCAGGTAATGAGTTCCAAGCATTAACAACTCTGTTACAGAAGTCCTATTTTCTGCAATCAAGTTTGAAGCGGTTGACATATAGCTTGAATCTATTTTTTTCTATTTCCTGAGTGGGGGTGCCCCTCCCCCAATCATGTGGGGTCACTGCCCCTCCCCCCCCTCCCGGAAGCTCCTGCCTTGTGAGCCTTTCCTGGCAAAGGGGCTGCGGGAGGGCCGGTTTGACCCCAGGGCTGTGGGATTTTCTGACCCACCGCAAATAGCAGGTTGGTCTTCATTCCAGAAGCGCTGTTGTGGATCTCAATGGGGCAGAGGGGAATCAGAGGGGAGGGAGTAGGAATCCCTCCGTTCTTTCCTTCAGATACTCAGACTACAAGGAAGAAAAACTAGATTTCCCCCTGAGAGCCTTTCGTGGATTCGGCCTCTCTCAGCTGCAGCCCTTTGGCCTCCCAGCCCCTCCCCGACTGTGGGGCTGCCCCCTCGGCCTCTGGGGGATGCCCGGTCAGGGGGACTGACCTTTCCCTCCCATCACCCACCAGGCCCTCCCTCCGTAGAAGCTCTAAGCTGCCCCTGCAAATCAAATCGTTTCTAAGCACAGTCTGTAAGCGTGTTGGTATTGGAAAAAAGAACCCAAACACTAAGTACTAACTTGATGGACATTACCTTACAGATGACCCCTACCCTGTTAAAGATCTTGGAGTTTTCATATCAAATGACCTAAATACCAAAGCCCACTGCAACTACATAGCAAAAAAGGCTCTAAGAATTGTAAACCTAATCTTACACAGCTTCTTTTCCAAAAACTCTACACTACTAACCAGAGCATACAAACATTTGCTAGACCTATTCTTGAATACAGCTCACCTGTCTGGAACCCATACCACATCTCTGACATTAATACAATTGAATGCGTATATTTTATAAGAAGAGTTCTCTGCTCCTCTGAAAACAACAAAATACCTTATACCACCAGACTTGAAATCCTGGGATTAGGAAACTTAGAACTCCACCGACTCCGACAAGACCTGTGTTTAACACACAGAATCATCTATTGCAATGTCCTTCCTGTTAAAGACTACTTCAGCTTCAATCGCAATAATACAAGAGCAAACAATAGATTTAAACTTAATGTTAACTGCTTCAATCTTGATTGCAGAAAATATGACATCTGTAACAGAGTTGTTAACGCTTGGAACTCACTACCTGACTCTGTGGTCTCTTCTCAAAATCCCAAAATCTTCAACCAAAAACTGTCTACCATTGACCTCACCCCATTCCTAAGAGGACTATAAGGGGCGTGCATAAGAGCACAAAAGTGCCTACCGTCCCTGTCCTATTGTTTCCTTTCGTTATATCAAATTAATATAGTTGTTGCATACTTTTGCTCATATATATGCTTATATGATGTGTTGTTGTTTTATGTTGATGCTTGTGTATACTGTTGTGACAAAATAAAAAAAAACCTGCTAAGTATCCTTAAATTGTGTCTTTTCTTACACAGTCAAGTAGAATTCCTCCATTCTGTGCCAGCTCCACCCTCATGTCCAGCTCTTTTTTCCTAAGCTGGACATGATCTGTGTCCATCTGAATGCAGGATGCCAAAACGGTTGTTAAATTATTTGAATCCCACCACTGGAGGGGCAGCCCCATAGGCCAGGACTTGGGGGTGAGGTCTCTCTCTCTCTCTCTCTGTCTCTCTGTCTCTCTCTCACACACACACACAGAGTTTCTTTCTCCAGCCCCCAACAGCTGCAGAGGCTCTTGGGTTTCGCTTCCCCAGCCTGAAGCGTTTGGGCTCCTCCGAAGCGGAACTGAGGAACTGGCCAGGATCCAGCAGGCAACAAGCCTCAAATCTTCATCAGGGCAGCTCAGGGACTCTCCTCCTCCTCCGCCCCACGGCTGAGCCTCCAGGTGGGGCAGCCCCTTGGTCCTGAGCCCCACTGGAAGTGGCTGAAGGGGCCCTTCCTGACTCCTGAAAGGTGATAGCAATGGTTCTCCAGGGGAAGCAGAACCCCAGCACCTCTGAAGGTCTCCTCCATCTGGCAGGGCTTGGAGAAATTGAGGAGGATGGGGGGTTCTGACTCCTGCCCCTTCCCCAATCTGGGATCTGCCCACCCTCCCCCCGAACCAGTTCTGGCCTGGACCCAAAGAAGCCTGGATGGTTGATCCAGAGGCAGGGAAGGCCTCAATCTGGGGAGGGCAAGGAGAGAAGGGGGCACCCTCCTGAGTGTGCGGGAAAGAAGAAGAAGAGGAAGAAAGGAAGGAGGAATTCCAGGCTTTTCCTATAATGTATATTCTTCTATAGCAAAGCAAAGGGAAGGGAAGTGACTCGGAGGAAGAATAATATAGATGAAGCTGCTGTGCATCCAAAGCCGGGAGAGATGAGGGATCCGGGGTGACAGGCAGGGCCAGAGTCCCTGGGGTCAGTCTAGATCAAGGGTGTCCAACTCGATATGTGAGGGCTGCGGTTGACCTCTGGCCGGGCATGGCCAACTGGGTGGGAATGGCCAGCTTGATGCCACTCACTGGGTGTGGCTGACTCAGGGCAGTCTAGTCCTCGAGCACCGGGATCCCAGAGCCCAGCCCAGCTCAGCCGTTTCCCTGAGAGACTGTCTGATTACCTCCTCCTCAAGGCCTCTGTGGCTCCTCAAGGCCTCTGTGGCTCAGACTGCTAATGCAGTCTGTTATTAACAGCAGCTGCCTGCAATTACTGCAGGTTCTAGTCCCACCAGGCCCAAGGTTGACTCAGCCTTCCATCCTTTATAAGGTAGGTAAAATGAGGACCCAGATTGTTGGGGGGGGCAATAAGTTGACTTTGTATATAAATATACAAATAGAATGAAGACTATTGCTAACATAGTGTAAGCCACCCTGAGTCTTCGGAGAAGGGTGGGATATAAATGCAAATAAAAAAAAAAGGCTGCTGCTGGTGCCGCCACGGGATGAGGCTGAGCAGGGTGAAGCCAACAACCTGTAGCTCTTGCCGGGCAGGGTGAAGCATAGAGCCCAGTCTCCATACACTTGTCACAACTGTGTATGCACAGCCACTGCCTCCTGTGCACACACACTTCTGACAAGCGCACGGAGACTGGCCAATATGTTTCACTCTGCCCAGCAAGAGCTACAGGCTGTTGGCTTCACTTTGCCCAGCCTCTTCGCTTGGTCTCTCACCTCTGTGCCCAGCCTTGCCTGCCGCCTCCTTTGTGCATGCATGCCCGTCAGGATGGGCTGGGCCAGGCTGAAGCAGCGTTGGCCCGATGCCTTGGATCTGGCCCACAGGCCTTGAGTTGGACACCCCTAGTCTAGATGGTCTCCACCCCTCCCTCCCAAGAACTCTCTTTCTTGGGCCCTGAAAGGAAGCTGTGGGGGGGGGAGGGCGGTCCAGCAGGAGAAGGTCCAGGCTGCCAATCTGCCACCTTCAGCCTCCATTTCTCAGAGGTTGCAAACAGGACAAAGAGTCATCATTGATTAAAAATAAAATATTCTTTTGCATCGGAGAGCAGGATTAATTCATGAGTGCTGTAGAAAAAGATATGGGGAAGAAAATTAGAATATAAAGAGAAACGTTTACTGCAAATCACATATTTTTCTTCCTTTTCAGCCCCCACCCCCAAGGCAGGCCCACTCTGCAGGGGGGAGGTTGATAGGCAGGGAGGGATAGAGGGAGAATCCACCCATTTCAGGGGAGGAAAAGGCTGGGAAGGACCAGGGATTCCTCCCCATTTCATCTCCAGGGGATTCTCCCTAACTGTCTTAATTAGAGGGTTAATCAAGAGGGGAGGCCCTCTCTCTTCCCCCCTCTCTGCCTCCCTGCAGACATTTCATATAAACAGAGAAGATGGGGCTAGGATGGGGCTGGCACCAAAGGGGGGAGCCTGGGGTCACTTGGGCAGATACTGTGTGACTTCCCACAAGGAGAAAGGGGGGGGGGGAATCTGGAATAATAGCCTCTCAAGGTTCCAACTAATCCTGTCTGCATGGGGTGCCAAGAAGGATCATCTCAGACTGGAGGGAGGGAGGGTCCAGTTCACGGTGAAGTTTTGGAGGGAATTCATTAAAATGATAGGATCATCTCAAGGACTTAGCTCCACCTTCCATCCAAGTACGGATGGAGCTTGAGAACGAGCTAACGAAATGATAGAACAATACCTGAGATCAGTGGTGGGTTTCAAATTTTTTTATTACCAGTTCTGTGGGTGTGGTTTGGTGGGCATGGCAGGGGAGGATACTGTAAAATCTCCATTCTCTCCCCACTTCAGCAAAATCCCCATTTCTTCTTGATCAGCTGGGACTCGGGAGGTACAGAATAGATGGGGGCGGGGCAAGTCAGAGGTGGTATTTGCTGGTTCTCTGAACCACTTAAAATTTTTGCTATCGGCTCTCCAGAACTGGTCAGAACCTGCTGAAACCTATCTCTGCCTGAGATGCTATGTTAATTATCAGTAATTTAGCTGGGCAGATCTCCTGCCATCTGCTGATGTGGCCTACAATACCACAGTGCATAGTCACATGGGACTCCCCCCTTTTAAAATAGCCACAGGGGTGGAATTTGTCCCCATGCCTGAATACCCTCAGGACACCCCCCCCTTCACAGTGAGCCTAACAGAATGGGTGAGTGGCTTACAAAATGGGTGGGGGGATGTAAACCTGCGGTGCTCCCTCCCCAAGGGAGGAATGGGAAGGAATGGCCCCCTTCTTCTCTTCCCTTCTGCAATTTCCCAAAACTTGGAAAAATTCTGGGTGAGATTTTAGCATTTGTGTGTGCTTTTGTTTTTGATTGCAATAATTTTTCAGATCTCTTTAAGGAAAAGTTGCCCAAAAACCAAAAATTTGCTATCTTCACAGCAAGAAAGTTTTGTTCAGGCATGTTTTTTTTTTTAAAAAAAGAAACAAATAAGGAATTTTTAAAAAACACCTATAACTTGCAGGAAGGGCTGAAATGAGGGAAGAAGAGGAGAAACTCACCTGCAGGTGGTTGGATGGGAGTTGCTGGAAGGAGAAAAAGACCCAATCAGAAACCTTCATGGGCTGGAGGATTCAGGGGGTCTCCCTCCCCATCGATAGCCCATAATAGGTTGTGTGAGCTTCACTTATAGCCCCTCAAACAAGAGAAGCTGCCACAAATATTCCTCAATGGGTCCCTCTTGGCCACCTGCTAAGCTTGATGAGAGGCCTCCCCTTGATGGTCCCCTCCCCACAACCTCTCCTCCAGCCCCCCAGACTCACCTTTCTTGCTCTTCAGGTAGGAGAAGAGCCCCACAGCCAGGAAGGCCACTCCTATCACGGCCCCCATGATCCCCGTCCAGAGTTTGCTCCTGGCAGAGCTGGAGGAACGGGGCTCTGGGGAAGGAGAAGGAGCCTCACCTGAGCAGGAGGATCAGGCTCACCTTCCCCCAGGAGGGTCCATTCTGGCTCCCCCCACAGAGAGGATCTCTCCCCCCTTTTAAGGGCAGGATGGGGTCCCCAAAACAGGAGGGGAGGGAGGGGAGGGGCTTACCCCACTGGACGGTGATGGGGGCCTCCAGGCTGGCATGCTCCACCTTGCAAACATAAACGTCCCCCCGCTGGGGCTGGGTCTCCAGCATCACCTGGAGCTGGTAGGTCCAGTCTCCGTTCTGGAGCTCCTCCCCAAAGGCCACGCCCTCCTTCTCCGGCTGCCCGTTCTTGAACCACTGGACCTCGATCTCCACGGGGTAAAAGCTCGTCGCGGTGCAGAGGAGGATGGTGTTGGGGGAAGCGGGGTCCATCTGGGTGGGGGAGATGGTGACGGTGGGCTTGGCTGGAGGAGAATGAGGCACATGAGAGACACAGGAGGGCCCAGAACAGAAGACCAAGTTGGTTAGTTCAGGCCAAGATCTCTTTTCACTCCTAAAACTATGTTTTGAGTTTTGAGTGTCTGTGGAGATTCTCAGGTCATGGTTTTCCCAAAGGTGCTTTTTTTTATAAAAGGCAACTGGATTTTATTTTTTCATTAAGGCATTTTGCTTCTCATCTGAGAAGTTTAAACTCAATCTATGATCTACAAATAAATGAACCCTTTTCCAACAGTGACCACAGCATGAGTGACTTTTATCTCAACATGTGTCCTCACATAGACAATCATAATGACGGAATCCCAAAGTTTAGCTTTAGAAAAGCTGCAATCTCATAACTGACGACCTTTCGTCTCTTGATTGGCAAACTCTATTCCCTGGCTGCGCCACTGCCGAAGACCATTATAACATTTTTTCACAAGAAGTCAAAAGAATCATCAAACAATTTTTGTTGTTAGTTGCGAAGTCGTGTCCGACCCATCACAACCCCATGGACAACGTTCCTCCAGGCCTTCCTATCCTCTATCGTCCTCTGGAGTCCATTTAAACTCATGCCTACTGCTTCAGTGACTCCATCCAGCCACCTCGTTCTCCGTCGTCCCCTTCTTCTTTTGCCCTCAATCTTCCCCAGAATTAGGCTCTTCTCCAGTGAGTCCTTCCGTCTCATCAAACTATATGTACAACTAATAACACCCAAAACCAGGAAAAATAAATTACCCATAACAATAAGGAAGCTTCAGACCAAAAAATCTTCTTTGGCGCGAAACCAAACTGGCTACGTAGTTAACTTCAAAAGTCGCTACAAAACCTTATGGTGACAGATAAAAGCAGAATGCATCACAGCAAACAAGAGGAAAACCTAATACGCACTAAATCCACCTTAGCCTTCTACAATTTTGTAAACAACAAACTTAAAGACAGCTGCCAAGAGATGTGGTTATTTACTTTGCAACTCGAAGAATGAGAAATGCAATTCTGCAAGGATCTTACAAGGGGGGGGGAATTCAGGTAGCTGGACAAGAAATTTTAATTTTGAAAGAAATTCCCCCCCAAAATGCTGAGAAGCAGAAAAGAATATGCATTTCTGGTGGAGGAGCTCAAAAAAAGGCAAATTGAATATAGATGGGATATCCCAGTAGGGATAATTGTGTATTATTTGACAGAGCATTTGACAGCCGTCGCCAGGGGAGCTTTTTATCAGGTCCGCCTGATACTCCAGTTGCGTCCCTTCTTACACCGGGATTCCTTGTGCACAGTCACTCATGCCCTCGTCACTTCCCGTCTGGACTACTGCAATGCTCTCTACATGGGGCTTCCCTTGAAGAGCACCCGAAGACTTCAATTAGTTCAGAATGCGGCCGTGCGGGTGATAGAGGGAGTGACTCGTTGCTCCCATATAACACCTCTCCTGCGCAGGCTGCACTGGCTTCCGGTGGTCTTTCGGGTGCAATTCAAGGTGTTAGTTACCACCTTTAAAGCGCTCCATGGCATAGGACCGGGTTACTTACGGGACCGCCTGCTACCGGCTATCTCCCATCAACCAGTGCGCTCCCATAGGGAGGTTCTCCTTGGGGTGCCGTCGGCCAGTCAATGTCGGCTGGTGACACCCAGGGGGAGAGCCTTCTCTGTGGGGGCACCAACCCTCTGGAACACGCTACCACCAGGTATCCGTCAACTCCCTGATCTTCGGACCTTTCGACGCGAGCTGAAAACATTTCTGTTTCACCGTGCAGGACTGGCCTAGTGGGGTTTTAATAAGGGGTTTTATTGGTTTTAAGTTCTTCAATCAACTCTAAATTTTCCTTTGTATTAATTGATTTTACTTTGACTGTAAACTGCCCTGAGTCCTTTGGGAGAAGAAATCGAATCGGTATAGAAATCGAATCGGTATAGAAATTGAAACAATAATTATTATTATTATTATTATGCAGGAAAACCACATCGTCTTAATACAATTTGGAAAGCAAAAGACTTCTATGTTAATGTATTGAAAACTGGAAGCCCATCGTCACCAGAATCTAGAAGAAGGGATGTTGAAGAAATAAGAAAAAGGGAAGCAATGAAGCAGGCACAAGACTAAGCTGCAGTTATAGTTATGGAAGAAGATTCTTTACAAGTGTTGGATATATCTAAAGGGGGAAAAGTACCAAAAAAAGGAGTAAAAGAACAAAGGATGACGAGAGCAGCTACTAAACGTAAGGAACAGGAAGTTAAGCTCCAAAAAATTCAAGTGGCAGAGGCTACTAAAACAGAAACTGGGGAGGAGCAAGACCCAAAGAAAAAGCAGAGCTACATTGGGTGTTCCAGCTTCCGACTGCCAAAAATGGCAACTAGTTTTTTATCCTGGAATGTTAATGGTTTAAATTCACCACAGAAAAGAAGAAAGATATTTCCTTATTTGAAAAAATTTAAAAATGATATAGTTTGTTTACAAGAAACACATATTAGACCTTTGGACCAAAAATATTTGATTAATTCAAGGTTGGGTACACATTTTGTTGCTTCGGCTTCAGAGAAAAAGAATGGCATTGTTGTTTATGTAAAGAAGGACTTAATAGCGAAGTTAATTGAGACAGATAAACAAGGAAGATATATTGCAATTGAACTGTTATTGGAAGGGAAAAAGACACTTTTAGTTGGAGTATATGCTCCTAATCAACAACAAGAATTTTTTAAAAAAATTTTTACATAATAAAATAATACAATGCGATTATAAATCATATATATTAATGGGTGATTGGAATGGAATGTTGGACCCAGAAAGAGGTTTACAGGTGGTGTAAAAAAAGAGGTGTAAAAAAAGGTTTACAGAATATTTCAAGTCGTGCAAAATTGCCAAAGGCTTTTTTTGATATGTTGGAAGACTTGGAATTAAGAGATGTTTGGCGTGAACGTAATATGGAAGAGAAAGATTTTACTTTTTTCTCTGACAGACATCAATCTTTTTCTAGGATTGACTTTATACTAATTACCAATGATTTGTTCTCTAGAGTGAAGAGAACCAAGATATGTGCAAGAATTTTATCTGATCACAGTCCAGTTTGGATTGAATTTGAATGGGGAAAGGGAAGAAAATCGTGGAGATTGAATGAAAATATGTTTAAATATGAACAAAATGTAGAAGAGTGTAAAAAAACAAATGAAAGAATTTTTTATTATGAACATGCAAAAAGGCACATCTATTGAGATAGTTTGGGACGCGAGCAAAGCATTTATGAGAGGTGTACTTATACAAATGAATAATAAATACAGATATAGGTTGCAAAAAAAAAGATTGGAGTTAGAGGAGGAAATTAGAAAGAAGGAACAGTTACTTATAAAGAATCCAGAAGATAAGAAAACAAAAGAATTAATAAATATCTTAAAAGGACAGTTTAATATGATGATGGCAGATCAAGTGGCAACTAATTTACAATATGTCAAGCATAATACGTTTAATAATGCTAATAAGCCTGGAAGGTGGTTAGCTTATTTAATAAGAAAGAAGCAGAAATCACGTATGATTGGTAAGATAGAATATAGAAGTAAAGAAGTATTTCAACAAAATTTGATTAAAAAAGCCTTTTTAGAATTTTATACAAAATTATATGCTGGAGATTTGATTAAAGATATAGATATAGAAAGATACTTACAAGAGCAAGGTATATGTGAGCTTACAGTAGAGCAAAGGGAAGAATTGAATCAACTTATCACTTCAGAGGAAATAATTTTAGCAATTAGACAGCTTAAAAATGGGAAAGCGCTCGGAACAGATGGTCTAACGGCCGTTTACTATAAGAACTTGCAAAATGAAATGGTAGAACCGTTGAAGGAACTATTTAATAGAATACAATTAGGAGGGGAGATGCCTCCCTCGTGGAGGATGGCTTTTATTTCATTAATACCAAAGGAGGAGCAAGATTGTAATAAACCGGAAAATTATAGGCCAATATCATTATTGAATACTGATTATAAGATTTTTGCTAAAATATTAGCAAATAGATTGATGCCAGTTATGTGTCAAATAATTCATACTGATCAATCAGGATTTATTATGGGTAGACAAATGAGATATGAGATATATTGTAAATCTATTGGAATATTTGGAAAGGAACAGCCAAGTCCCAGCAGCGCTCTTCTTTTTGGATGCTGAGAAGGCTTTTGATAGATTGCACTGGCAGTTTTTATTTAAATTAATAGAAAAAATGCAATTTGGAAACTATTTTATACAAGCAATTAAAGCAATATACCAGAAACAGACAGCACAAATAATAATAATAGTTTAACAGAGTCTTTTAGAATTGAGAAAGGGACAAGACAGGGATGTCCTTTGTCTCCATTATTGTTTATTTTAACTTTAGAAATTTTATTGAATAGATTACATGGTGCAAGCCAAATAAAGGGAATAAAAATTAAACATCAAGACTATTGATTAAGAGCGTTTGCAGATGACTTGGTTGTTACTTTATCTCAACCTATTCATTCTGCTATATATTTGAAAGAGATAATTGATCAATATGGTAAGGTATCTGAATTTAAAGTGAATGAACAGAAGACTAAGATAATAACTAAAAATATGAATATTAAACAAAAAGATGAATTGGAAAGAGTAACTGGATATGAAATAGTTAACAAGGTTAAATATTTAAGAGTATATATCACAGCATCAAATGTGAAATTATATAAAAATAATTATGAAGTATTGTGGCAGAAAGTACAGAAGAAAATGGAACATTGGAAGAATTTACAATTATCCTTATTGGGAAGGATAGCAGTAATAAAAATGAATGTTCTGCCTAGGTTTTTATTTTTGTTTCAAATGATACCAGTACTTAAAAAGGATGCAAATTTGTAGGAATGACAAAAAGGGATTAGTAATTTTATTTGGATGGGTAAAAAACCGAGAATAAAATTAAAGATAATGCAAGATACATGTGAAAAAGAGGGTCTAAAAATGTCGAATTTGAAATTGTATTATGACGCAGTTGTTCTTTCATTGATCAGTGACTGGTTTAACTCAACAGAGGAAAGAACTTTGAACATAGAAGGTTATGATTTGTTGTATGGATGGCATGTCTATTTATTCTATCATAAGAAAGTGGATAAGATTTTTAAAAGTCATATTCTTAGAAATGCTTTGTTAAGGGTGTGGAAGAAATATCAGTACAAACTAGATTCTAAGATACCAATATGGGTAATTCCTAGACATACGATAGAGAATATAAATATAGAACAAAAACAAGGGCTGTGGTGGCTCAGGCTGTAAGATAGCCTGTTATTAAAACACAGCTGCCTGCAATTACTGCAGGCTCGAATCCCACCAGGCCCAAGGTTGACTCAGCCTTCCATCCTTTATAAGGTAGGTAAAATGAGGACCCAGATTGTTGGGGAGGCAATAAGTTGACTTTGTAAATATACAAATAGAATGAGACTATTGCTTTACACACTGTAAGCCGCCCTGAGTCTTTGGAGAAGGGCGGGATATAAATGTAAATTAAAAAAAAAAGTGGTGGTTACTTATAAAGAACTTCTTTTTGTAGAAAAGGGTAAGCTACAACTAAAATCTTTAAACAAACTCAGAGACGAAGGCATGAATTATACTTGGTTTCAGTATGGACAGTTGCAAGCTAAATGGAGATAAGATAAGAAAATTGGTATTATGCAAAATGAGGAAAATTTGGTAAAACAAATTAGAGATCAAGGTCAAATGCATATTAAGAGGTTGTACAATGTATTGATAGAAATAGACTCTGAAACAGAATTAGTTAAGGATTGTATGATAAAATGGGCACAAAATATTCAACAACCTATAATGATGGAAACGTGGGAAAAAATATGGGTTAGAAATGTCAAATTTACACAAGCACAAAGTTTAAGAGAGAATTTTTATAAAATGTTTTATAGATGGCATCTAGACCCTAAAAAATTGGCATGTATGTATCCGAATATGCAAGCCAAATGTTGGCGATGTGAATGTGAGGATGCTACTTATTTTCATATATGGTAGACCTGTAAAAAAATCAAAGCATTTTGGATTAAAATATGGTGGATTATGCAGAATATTTTGAAAAAGAAGATAAAGTTTACTCCACAGCTGTTCTTATTGGGTATAATTACAGACTGTACAGTTATAGAGTCTAAGTTGATTCTAAATTTAATAACAGCAGCGAGACTTTTGGTTGCACAATACTGGAAAAGAGAAGATTTACCTACGACTGAAGAATGGACACTTAAAGTATCAAATTTAGCAGAAATGGTAAAAATCTCTGCATATTTAGAATAGAATAGAATAGAATTTTTTATTGGCCAAGTGTGATTGGACACACAAGGAATTTGTCTTGGTGCATATGCTCTCAGTGTACATAAAAGAAAAGATACGTTCATCAAGGTACAACATTTACAACACAATTGATGATCAATATATCAATATAAATCATAAGGATTGCCAGCAACAAGTTATAGTCATACAGTCATAAGTGGAAAGAGATTGGTGATGGGAACTATGAAACGATTAATAGTAGTGCAGATTCAGTAAATAGTCTGAAAGACTATTTGAAAGAACAATTACAAGAAAAATATGTATTGGAGTGGAGAAGGTGGATTGATTATGTTCAAAACAAGTATCGGACTAAAAAGTACCAAATAGTCTATGAATAATGTTATGACTTCTCAGGGTGCCGTCAGCCAGGCAGTGCCGGCTGGCGACGCCCAGGGGAAGGGCCTTTTCTGTGGGGACTCCCACCCTCTGGAACGAACTTCCCCCAGGACTTCGCCAACTTCCTGACCTTCGAACCTTTCGCCGCGAGCTTAAGACACATCTATTTATCTGCGCAGGACTGGACTAGAATTTTAAATTTTAAATTTGGTTTTAATGGGGTTTTATTATTTTATTGTGGTTTTAATATTTGGCCATATTTAATAAGTCTTTTAAATTGGGGTTTTAACTTGTATTTATATGTATGTTTTACTTGGCTGTAAACCGCCCTGAGTCCCCTGGGAGATAGGGCGGTATAAAAATATGATTAAATAAATAAATAAATGGCATATATTAATGTATATTTTAAATGGGAAAGGGGAGTTAAAGGGATGTTGGAAGAGAATGGATATGAGTCAGATTTTTGTGGTATTTTACCTTAGATTGATAAATGTTATACCCTGCATTTTGTTCTGGGAAGACTGGGGGTGGGGGTTGGGGGGGGGAAGGAGGAGGGAGGGGGGAAGTGGGGGGGGCAACAATGGTTTAAAAATTTTGTCTTTGTAAAACTTTTTCAATAAAAAAAATAAAAATAAAACAAACTTAAAGACTCAAGATCCATCCCACCACTAAAAGGACCAAACGGGAAAAAACTGTAATGATGAAACCGTTAAGGCCATCCTCTTCAACACATTCTTCAGCAGTCTTTGTAAACAGCAATGGCTCATGCCCCTCAATTCCCAATCGTACCACAACTAATCACAATGCTCAACTACATGTCGATTTCACAGAAGATGCCATTGAAAAGGCACGACACAACCTAAAACCATCTCTATCGACTGGCCCTGATTCCGGCTGGCAAAGAACCGAGCCAGTGGCAGCGGTGGAAGGATTCTTGGGCCAAAAAAGAGGCAGCAGCTGCAGGCTTCACGCACAGAAAACTATAGTTCGAAACAGAGGCCTGAAGTCTCATCAATGCCGGCCTGTTCTTCGTGCTGGCTGTGCACGTGCACCCATTGCCTGCTGGTGTGTGTACGTGGAGGCACTCCATTGCCAGACCCAGCCAGAAGAACGGCCTGTTGTGCTGGAGGGACGGCATCACAGCGGAGCTGCTCGGAAGGCAGATGAACTGCGGTGTCCCTTTAAGATACTTCGATGCAGGAGGGTAGGGGAGGACCATAAAGGGACAGGCTGCAGGAGCTGCCTTTTCTGCTGGTTCTGTGGGTGTGGCTTGGGGCTGGGGTCATGTGACTGAGTGGGCGTGGCCAACTCAATGTCACTCACAGCAAGTTGCTGCCCCCACATCACCCCCCACCAAGCCACACCTACAGAACCCGTAGTAGAAAAATTTGAATCCCACCACTGGTTTCCACCCATTGCTTCTTGTCCTATCCTCAGGTGCTTTGGAGAATAGTTTGACTCCCTCTTCTTTGTGGCAACCCCTGAGATATGGGAACACTGCTATCATGTCTCCCCTAGTCCTTCTTTTCATTAAACTAGGCATACCCAGTTCCTGCAAAGTGCCAGAGCTCCCTGTAACAGTATTGCCAAAAAGGCGTTAAACGTTGTTAGCCTAATCTTGCGTAGCTTCTTCTCTGGTAATGTTGTACTACTAACTAGAGCAGTGATGGCGAACCTTTTTGGCTGTGCGTGCCAAAAGTTGGAGTGCAACTCCCCCACGCTCCTTCCTGTGCATGCACCCCACACTGTGCATGCGCACATGCACTCCGCACTGCGGACATATATGTGCCCCGCGCATGTGCCCCCACTTTTTCCAAGAGGGCCGACATGCCTCCGACCGGAGGACAACCAGGTACCGGCCCATTCCCTAGCGAGACAGCTGTTCCCTAGCCAGTGGCAGTGCTCTCAGCCCCGCCACCTTGGCAGCACCATGCACTGGCCAGAGATGCTCTGAACATGTGGCCTTGCCTGGGCTCTTCCCTACTAGGTGCCGGGTGCCGGGCTTCCCGGCAAGCTCCCTGGCTTTGCTGCCTCGTTCAGAGCCTGATTCGGTTCGCAGCCTGGGGAAGTGCGGAGGTCAGGACTCGGTTGGCAAAGCGGCCGCTGCACAGGGGGCATTAAGGCAAGGCGCTGCCACCTGCAAACACTGTTGCCGTGATCTCGACTGCCTGGAGATCTCCACTGCATCCCCGATTCCAAAAATGAGGCATGCGGAGGTAAAACAAGAGTATCATGGTTTCGGGCACTGTACAGGGGAGGTAGGCAAGGAGCTGCCACCCAAAAACACTGTTGCCGCAATCTATGCTGTCTGGAGATCTCCACTGCCTCCCTGCTTCCAAAAACAGGCCATGCGGAGCCAAAAAAAAAGAATTATGGTTTTGGGTGCTGCACAGGAGGCGTACGGTAAGGCGCTGCCACCCGAAAACACTGTTGCCATGATCTCCGCTGCCTGGAGATCTCTACTGCCTCCCCGATTCCAAAAACGAGGCGTACGGAGGCAACACAAGAGCATCACGGTTTCGGGACCTGCACAGGAGGTGTAAAGCAAGGAAAGCATTTTCGGATGGCAGCGCTGCAATCGCTTCCCCGAATACAAGAACGGGGTGTCCGGAGGCCAAAAAAGTACATTGCATTTCAGATGGCGGATCTGGCCAGCAGTAAAGAGAAAGTGAGTCTGCGAAAGAGGAGGAGGGCACGCGATCTACAATGTGCATCAGGCAACCAGGGAGAAAAGCGTTTTCGGACAGCAGTGCTGCAATCCCCTCTCCGAATCCAAAAACGGGGCATGCGGCTGGTGCTGCCACCCAAAAATGCTTTCCTCCCTGGCTCCCCAATGCACATTGCAGAGCCATGTGCCTTCCTTCTTCACAGACTCACCTTCTCTTTCCTCCTAGACAGGAGCAGAAGCCAACTGCCCTCCATCTGGGTTGTCTGGAGAAGGGACAGGCAGAGTTAATAGCCGCTTTGCCGTATACCTCCTGCACAGTTTCCAAAGCTGTGATGCTCTTGTTTTGCCTCCACATGCCCTTTTTTTGGAATTGGGGAGGCAGCGGAGATCTCAAGGCAGCAGAGATTGTAGCAACCGTGTTTTCGGATGGCAGCTGGTGTGTCGGAGGTTGGGCAACAGGTCCAACCACAGGCGGTGTGGCACCCCCACATGATCCGCACCACTGAGCTGCTGCCCGAGCCAATCCAGCCACTGCATGGGGAGGCAGCCTCGCCCACAGCCAACGCCAAGGAAGAAGCCCTGCCAGCAAATGCTGCTACATGTGTCTGAGCGGGCCGGTCACTCTTGCCCTTCCCCCTGCCACCGCTGCTGCTCTTTTGGGGCAAGGTGGCTGCACAGGAGGAATGCAGCACAGGGGACCCACGCAGCTGGTGGATCAAGCCAAGAGGGGCATTTCAGCTCCGCTTTGGCAGAGGCCACTGGATCATCTGTTCAGGCAGCCTGCTACCACCACCCTGCCCTCACTGGCTGCTGGTCCGCAAAAGTCCCACCAGCCGCACCTGCTCAGAATGCAACTCCCAGCAGGGAGGAGCCCAGGCCACGGGGTCAATTGTGCATGCAGCTCAGTACCACCACCCTGCCCTCACTGGCTGCTAGTCCACCAGTGCTCCAGACCGCCTGGGGCCATGGAAGAAGCCCGCATGGGCAGGGAGGGAGGGAAACCCCGGCTAACTTTGCTCTGCTCCCTTAGGAAGCAACCGCTAGGATCACCTCTAGCACATGCACGCCTGTTGCTGGTCTTCACATGCACATGACTGCCACAAACCAAACCAGCTGGCTGGTGCACATGCACACTCTGGAAACAGGAAGATAATCTTCCTGGAGTGTGCATGCGCAAAGGGCGGCTGCTCTTCTGGTTTCCAGCATGCCCATGCGCATGAAAACCAGTTAGCCGGCGCACCAGAACCCGGAAGAGCAACGGGCAACGGCTCCACGTGGCCAGAGTAATGTGTGCCACTTCCGGCACGTGTGCCATAGTTTCACCATCACAGAACTAGAGCATACAAAACATTTGCTAGACCAATTCCCAAATACAGCTCATCTGTCTGGAACCCGCATTGCATATCAGACATAAATACAATTGAATGTGCTCAGAAATATTTCACAAGAAGAGTCCTCCACTCCTCTGCTCGCAACAAAATACCTTATGCCACCAGACTTGAAATTTTGGGCTTAGACAACTTAGAACTATGCTGCCTTCAGTCTGACCTAAGTGTAGTAGTACATAAAATTATATGTTACAATGTCCTACCTGTCAATGACTACTTCAGCTTCAACCACAACAATATACGAGCACACAATAGATACAAACTCAAGGTAAACCTCTCCAAACTCGATTGCAGAAAATATGACTTCAGCAACAGGGTGGTCAATGCCTGGAATACGCTACCTAACTCTGTGGTTTCTTCCCCAAACCCCCCAAACGTTAACCTTAGACTATCTACTGTCTACTGTCAACCTCACCCCATTCCTAAGAGGTCTGTCCTAATGTTCCCTTTTATTTGTATCCATCTCCTGTATTCATAAGATGGCGCCGACGAAGGCTGCCTCGGTGAAATGCTCTCTAATTGTTTCTTTATTTCTAATTGTTCTCTGTGACTCACTACGGATTTCCTACTCACGAGACCATCTGCTAAAAATTAAGGAACATTTCTTTAAGGAGCAGCTTTCTTTAATCTCACCCCCGCCTGTCTTTACAAACACGGAGGAGATTCTAACACAGGAGGAGGCAATTCCCACGGAGCCATGGACTACTAAAAAAACCAAACAACGGAAGAGAAAGAAGAGAGGTAAACGATCTGGGATCTTAATCAGGCTAAGAACTCGCACTAAAACTCCTCTGCCTTCAATTTTCCTAACAAATATACGCTCACTTGCAAATAAGATGGATGAAATACTCCTCTTAAACAAATACTATTCTGATTTTCGCAATTCAGCAGTCCTATGCTTCTCTGAAACCTGGTTAAATGAATCCATTGAAAATAGCAGCCTGAACATTCCAGGATTTCAAATTGAACGATCAGACAGGGTTCCAGAAACATCTGGTAAAAAGAAAGGAGGAGGCTTATGCCTATATATTAATTCAACCTGGTGTCAAGATTTTAACATAATTTACAAATTCTGTGACAACAATTTAGAGACTCTAATTATCAATTGCAAACCTTACTATTCGCCTCGTGAATTTTCCTCATTTCTTCTAATTGCTGTTTATGTCCCACCACAAGCCTGTGTAAACGAGGCATTACGAACTCTAGCTGACCAAATCATGGAGGCTGAAGCCAAACACCCTGATTCACTGGCCATTGTTTTGGGAGATCTAAACAAGGCAAACTTAAGGAAAGAACTACCAAAATACTTTCAGCATGTCAATTGTCCCACCAGAGGCAAGAATACTCTAGACCACTGCTACACAACACTAAAAGATGCCTATCGGTCTTTACCACGTGCAGCTGTAGGACACTCTGATCATTGCATGATTCACCTTGTACCTGCTTACAGGCAAAGACTTAAAGCCATAAAACCAATAATTAAATCAGTGAAAACCTGGACGGAGGAATCAGAATTAAAGCTACAGGCATGTTTTGACTGCACTGATTGGAATATTTTTAAAGATACCTGGATGAACTCACAGATACTGTAACATCATATGTCAGCTTCTGTGAAGACCTATGTGTACCTACAAGGAACTTGCGAATACACAGTAATAACAAACCTTGGTTTACACCTAAACTTAAGCAGCTACGACATTCCAAAGAGGAAGCCTACAGAAAAGGTGATAAAATGCTGTACAATCAGGCCAGAAATGCACTAACAAGGGAGATAAGAGCAGCAAAAAGAAGCTACTCTGAAAAGCTAAAGAATCAATTTTCAGCAAATGAACCAGCAAACATGTGGAAAACTCTTAAAAATATCACCGGCTATGGCAAACCTCCTTCCCAGGCTGAAGGTAATCAACAACTGGCAGATGACCTGAATGAGTTTTACTGCAGGTTTGAAAGGAAACTACAGCCACCTATCTCCACAACCCCCATCTCAGACACAGCAACAACAGCCAAGCCTCCTACAACTGACCCCATTTCATTGGGTTCACAACCCCTAGTGATCACAGAAAAGGAAGTGCAGGACCTATTTCACAGACAAAAGCCAGGAAAAGCTCCAGGCCCAGACAAGATAACTCCTTCTTGCTTAAAAGTCTGTGCTGACCAATTGGCCCCATCTTCACCCATATTTTCAATAAATCACTAGAGATGTGCTATGTTCCTTCTTGCTTCAAACGCTCTACCATCATCCCAGTGCCGAAGAAGCCCACCATCAAGGAACTGAATGACTACAGACCAGTTGCTCTAACATCTGTAGTCATGAAAACCTTTGAAAGGCTAGTGCTTTCCTACCTGAAAACCATCACGAATCCGCTTTTAGACCCCTTGCAATTTGCATACCGAGCAAATAGATCAACAGATGATGCTGTTAATATGGCTCTGCACTACATCCTACAACATCTTGAGTCTCCAAAGACCTATGCAAGGGTCCTTTTTGTAGACTTTAGTTCAGCATTCAATACCCTCATTCCAGACATTCTTCTAACTAAGCTAAACCAGCTACAGGTACCGGAACAGACTTGTAAGTGGATCACAAGCTTCCTAACAAACAGGAAGCAGCAGGTGAAGCTAAGCAAGATCACATCAAATACCTGTACAATTATTACAGGGCCCCCCCAAGGCTGTGTGCTCTCCCCACTTCTCTTCTCTCTGTATACCAATGACTGCATCTCCAATGATCCATTTGTTAAGCTACTGAAGTTCGCAGATGACACAACAGTGATTGGTCTCATTCGAGACAATGACGAATCCGCATATAGACGAGAGGTCGAACGACTAGCCTTGTGGTGCAACCAAAACAATCTGGAACTGAACACACTCAAAACCGTAGAAATGGTGGTAGATTTTAGGAAAAACCCTTCCATACTTCCACCTCTCACAATACTTGACAACACAGTATCAACAGTAGAAACCTTCAAATTTCTGGGTTCTATCATATCGCAAGATCTCAAATGGACAGCTAACATCAAAAACATCATTAAAAAAGGACAACAAAGAATGTTCTTTCTGCGCCAACTCAGTAAGCTCAAACTGCCCAAGGAGCTGCTGATCCAGTTCTACAGAGGAATTATTGAGTCTGTCATTTGCACCTCTATAACTGTCTGGTTCGGTTCTGCAACCCAACAAGAAAAACACAGACTTCAGAGGATAATTAGAACTGCAGGAAAAATAATTGCTACCAACTTATTTATTTATTTATTATTTAAACTTATATACCGCCCTATCTCCCAAAGGACTCAGGGCGGTTTACAGGCATATAAAAAACATCAATATACAAATTAAAATAATCATTAAAAGACTTATTCTAATGCCAATAATTAATAATACCAATTGTTAAAAATAGAAATATAAATATTAAAATCAATTTAAAACCCCTCTAAATTTAAAAATCTAAGCCAGTCCTGCACAGATGAATAAATGAGTCTTGAGCTCGCGACGGAAGGTCCGAAGATCTGGAAGTTGACGGAGTCCTGGGGGGAGTTCGTTCCAGAGGGTGGGAGCCCCCACAGAGAAGGCCCTTCCCCTGGGCGTCGCCAGACGACACTGCCTAGCTGACGGCACCCTGAGGAGTCCCTCCCTGTGAGAGCGCACGGGTCGGTGAGAGGTATCTGGTCGCAGTAGGCGGTCCCGTAGATAACCCGGCCCTATGCCATGGAGCGCTTTAAAGGTGGTCACCAAAACCTTGAAGCGCACCCGGAAGGCCACAGGTAGCCAGTGCAGCCTGCGCAGGATGGGTGTTATGCGGGAGCCACGGGGGGCTCCATCTATCACCCGCGCAGCCGCATTCTGGACCAACTGTAGCCTCCGGATGCCCTTCAAGGGAAGCCCCATGTAGAGAGCGTTGCAGTAATCCAAACTTGCCTTCCATTGAGGACCTGTATACTGCACGAATCAAGAAGAGAGCCGTGAAAATATTTGCAGATCCCTCGCATCCTGGACATAAACTGTTTCAACTCCTACCCTCAAAACGACGCTATAGAGCACTGCACACCAGAACAACTAGACACAAGAACAGTTTTTTCCCCGAAGGCCATCACTCTGCTAAACAAATAATTCCCTCAACACTGTCAGACTATTTACTGAATCTGCACTACTATTAATCGTTTCATAGTTCCCATCACCAATCTCTTTCCACTTATGACTGTATGACTATAACTTGTTGCTGGCAATCCTTATGATTTATATTGATATATTGATCATCAATTGTGTTGTAAATGTTGTACCTTGATGAACGTATCTTTTCTTTTATGTACACTGAGAGCATATGCACCAAGACAAATTCCTTGTGTGTCCAATCACACTTGGCCAATAAAATTCTATTCTATTCTATTCTATTCTATTCTATTCTATTCTATTCTATAATTATGTCTATACTTATATTTGTAATCTAATACATGATTGACAAAATAAATTAAAAAATACAATAAATAAAATAGAGTCTCCACATCTTTTTTACATTGTGGTGACCAAAACTGAATGCAGGATTCCAAGTGTGGCCTTACCAAGACATTATAAAGTGGTATTAACACTTCACGTGATCTTGATTCTATCCCTCTGTTTATGCAGTCCAGAACTGTGTTGGCTTTTTTGGCAGCTGCTGCACATAGCTGGCTCAGATTTAGATGGTTGTCCAGTAGGACTCATATACGGTACCTGTGCATTTTGTTTTTCTTGCCTAAATGTAGAACCTTCCTTTTTTCACCATTGAATTTCACTTTGTTAGATAGCGCCCAATGTTCAAGTTTGTCAAGAGGCTTCTCTATCTTGAGCCTATCTTCTGGAGTGTTGGCTATTCCTGTCAGCTTGGTGTCATCTGCAAATTTGATGAGTTCCCCATCTATCCCCTCGTCCAAGTCATTGATGAAGATGTTGAAGAGTACTGGGCCTAAAACAGAGCCTTGGGGTACTCCACTGCATACTTCCCTCCATGTAGTTCCATTGAGGACTTACATGTTGAGTGCGGTTGGTCAGCCAGTTAGGAATCCATCTGCTGGTGATACTTTTCTACTTTATCCAGTAGTAAGTTATGGTCTACTTTATCAAATGCCGTACTGAAGTCCAAGTAAATTATATCAACAGTATTTCTCTGGTCCACTAATTTTGTCACTTTGTCAACGAATGCAGTAAAATTAGTCTGGCATGATTAATTCTTTTTAACAACTGTTAATTCTATGATGCTGCCGCCCAGGATCCCTCTGGGAGCTTTTAAAGTTGGTGAATGAATAAAGTGGATCCCTTGGAGGGATCCTGACCTTCGGACCTTACGCCGCGAGCTGAAGACGTATCTATTTTTCCGCGCAGGACTGGCTTAGAATTTTTAGATGTTATTATGGGTTTTTTTTAATTGGTTTTTTAGGGTTTTAAATGTATTTTAAATTTGGGCCAAATTTTGAATAAGTTTTTTAGTTATTGTTTTATTTGTATTGTATTTATAGACTGTCGTTTTTATTTGGCTGTTAACCGCCCTGAATCCTTCGGGAGAAGGGCGGTATACAAATTAAAATATTATTATTATTATTGTTGTTGTTGTTGTTATTATTATTATTATTTTGCTTAAAAAGTTTTAACATTCATATCCAATAACATATTTAATGTACCATCATATACAAGTAGAAGAAGGTAGAGAAGGGAAGAGAGTTAAAGGAAGGGGGTGGTGACCGGGCAGGTCCGATTAATTGTATATTATTATTATTATTATTATGGGATCCCAGATTTCGGGCAGGAGGAGATCTTGGGGGGGGGCTTGGGAGGAAAAGGAAGAGTGATGGGAATGAAGGTCGGGGGAGGAATTTGAGGGAGGAGAATAAAAAAGGAGAAAAATCTGCATCCGGGAGAATCTTCCATCAATCAAGGAAAGGAAAAAGGGGGTCTCGGGATCTCCTCCCCCAAACTCCCCCCCCCCGACTCACCTCTCCGGCCAATCACAGGACCACCCTGGAAAACCCCGTAGTTGTACCGGCAGAAACGATCCACTTCGGCTTTCGCGATCTGCAGGCGCTGCTTATCGCTGTTCCAAGCGTCCACATCCACCTTCCCAAACTCCGTGACGGCCTCGAACTCCCCGCGGTCGCTGTCAAAGCGGGCGAATTCCTGCCGGTCGTAGATGAATCTGGCCAGGACTCTCACCCGCTGCGTCCCGTTGAGGAAGAGGCACTCCTCCTTCGCCTGGTACAAGAAATGGGCTGCAAGAAGGAGGAGGAGGAGGAGGAAGGGCGTCAGGAGGGACTCCAGGGCCCATCGTTCCCAGCCTTCATTAGAGGAGGGGGATCTACGCGCGAAGGGAGGGTGGCGGGGGACCTTTCTTGGAGAGACTGGAGGAAGACGCCCCCTGGAGGAGGGAAAGGGAACTCGCTCAACCCTAGACAGGAAGGCAGCCTTGCTGGGGGTTTGGAGGGGGGAGGGGAGGGGAAGAAAGAGGGGGAGGGGAGGGTGGGAAAAGGTAGAAGTCCAGAAACTCACCGGGTCGAGTAGATCTCCTCTCTGCAGGGAAAGCTGGATCGAAAGTGGACGGGACTATGGGGGAGGGGCTGAGGGAACTTTCTAGACTGGACGGAAGCTAATAATATCCACACCTCCCACTCTCTCTTCCTTTGGGGGGCGGAGAATATGGGGAGGGGGCAGACTGACTCTCCCGGGGTCTCCCACCCCTTCAACCCCCACCTTCCATGGTTCTCCCCAACTTTTCTTCTTCCCAAGAATCTTCAGCCCAACTCCCTCCCTTTGGATTGAAGGATTCTCGGGGATCGCACCTGTTGCCTCTCCCCCTCCCCACAATGGACCCCCTGCAGCGCCCCCCCCGAGCCTCTCAAAGGGAGGGTCTCCCGCCCCCTTCACAAAAGGGAGAGTTTTGGGGAGGCAGTTCCGGAGGAGCAACTGAGAGCCCCCAAAATCCCCCTCCCTCAGTCCCCCCTCCCTTCCAGGTCCCCATAGAGCAGTGGGGGTTAATCGGGGTGGGGGGGGTTCCTCCCCAAATTTAGGGGCTCCCCCAGAAGGGCCCGAAGCCCCCCTCTTGCCTGACCTTCAAAGCCTCAATTCGGAGATTCAGAAGAAAAATGGAAGTTTCTGAAGAAGCCAAAAGACTTTTGCTCAAATGCCTCTTTTTCCTTCTGCGGATTCAGGGCTGGAAATGCCTCAGTTTCCCTCTTTCGCTTTTCCTTCCCTTCCTCTTTCCATGCAGCCCCCTCCCACCCAGGCACTGGAGGGGGGGCGGGAGAGGCTGCGACCCCCACCTCGGCTACAATCGGGGAAGGGGGGAAGGGAATGTGGGAAGGAAAGGGGAGGAGACCACGCAGAGATCCAGGTTGTGGGAGGCTCTGGAGACCCATCGGCTTTCTCCACACACACCCCGCATCCTTCCCAACCCCCTCCTCCCCCGCCCAGCCCCCTCCTTACCGGGGGTCTCCTTCCCCCCTTCGCTTCCGGGGATCCTGGCCAGCGCCCCCACCAGCAGCATCAGGGGGAGCCCAGGAAAAGCCATGGATGCTGCCCCACAAGCGCCCCAAAGGGAGAGGAGAAAGACGCGGAGGCTCCCAGCCCCAGAGGCGGAATCGGGGGGTCTGGATTGGGGGGAGAGGAGTTTTCCTCGGACTTCGGAATTGGGAGCGTCCAGGAAGAACAGGAGGACCAATGGGAATTCTTCCTTTAGCAGCCTCATCGGTCTCCGGACAGAGTCTCCCTTCACTTCGCCCGATGGAGGAGATAGTTCCCCGCAGAGAGAGAAGCGGAAAATAGAATAGAATAGAATAGAATAGAATAGAATAGAATAGAATAGAATAGAATAGAATAGAATAGAATAGAATAGAATAGAATTTTTATTGGCCAAGTGTGATTGGACACACAAGGAATTTGTCTTGGTGCATATGCTCTCACTGTACATAAAAGAAAAGATACGTTCATCAAGGTACAACATTTACAACACAAATGATGGTCAATATATCAATATAAATCATAAGGATTGCCAGCAACAAAGTTACAGTCATACAGTCATAAGTGGAAAGAGATTGGTGATGGGAACGATGAGAAGATTAATAGTAGTGCAGATTTAGTCAATAGTCTGACAGTGTTGAGGGAATTATTTGTTTAGCAGAGTGATGGCCTTCGGGAAAAAACTGCTCTTGTGTCTAGTTGTTCTGGTGTGCAGTGTTCTGTTGCATCGTTTTGAGGGTAGGAGTTGAAACAGTTTATGTCCAGGATGTGAGGGATCTGAAGTCTGTGTCTGTGTTGTTGGGTTGCAGAACCGAACCAGACAGTTATAGAGGTGCAGATGACAGACTCAGTAATTCCTCTGTAGAACTGGATCAGCAGCTCCTTGGGCAGTTTGAGCTTCCTGAGTTGGCACAAAAAGAACAGTCTTTGTTGTCCTTTTTTGATGATGTTTTTGATGATGTTAAAACTGTCCATTTTAGATCTCGTGATATGATAGAACCTAGAAATTTGAAGGTTTCTACTGTTGATACTCTGTTGTCTAGTATTATGAGAAGTGGAAGTATGGAAGGGTTTCTCCTAAAGTCTACCACCATTTCTATGGTTTTGAGTGTGTTCAGTTCCAGATTGTTTTGGTTGCACCACAAGGCTAGTCGTTCGACCTCTCGTCTATATGCGGATTCGTCATTGTCTTGAATGAGACCAATCACTGTTGTGTCATCTGCGAACTTCAGTAGCTTGACAGATGGATCGTTGGAGATGCAGACATTGGTATACAGAGAGAAGTGGGGAGAGCACACAGCCTTGGGGGGGCCCTGTGCTAATTGTACAGAGGCAGGACCCTCCAGTTGTGAAGGAGAGAAATGGCTGAAAGAGCTGCGTGAATGTAGGAGGAGCCTCGGGTGCCCCCCAGTGGCTCCCCACAAGTGCCTGGGGAGGACGGTGTCTGCTGGCATTCTGCTCCTCAAAAGGGGGCTTGAGGGGAAGCAGAGCAATGGGGCCTTCAAACGGGGGGGGCAGCCCCTTCCCCTCCCTGGATCTCCCCACCCTCCTCCCGAAGCAGTTCTAGCTTTGGACCCAAAGTACTCGGGATGGTTGATTCAGAGGCAGCAGAGGGAGGAGCCTCCTGTAGGAGCAGGAAAGATGAGGAAAAGGAGGAAGAGGAAGGAAGGATTCCAGGGTTTCTTACATCAGAAGTTTATTCTTTTATAGCAAAGCGAAGGGAAGTGATTTGGAGGAAGAGTGATGGAGATGAAGCTGCTGTGGGTTCAAAGCCAGGAGAGATGAGGGGACTAGAGTTACAGGTCAGCTCAGCATCCCTGGGGATAGTCTAGGTGGTCTCCAACCCTCCTTTCCCAAGAAATGGATGCCCCATAGGAAGTTTGGGGGAAAGGGGGTCTCAGCAAGAGAATAGAATAGAATAGAATTTTTATTGGCCAAGTGTGGACACACAAGGAATTTGTGTGGGGCCAGGCTGCCATTCTCCTCCTCTCCCCAACTTGCCACCTTCAGCCTCCATTTTTAACAGGTTGCAAACAGGACAAAGAGTCATCAGCTACTAAAGAAAAAAAAATCCTTTTGCATCAGAGAGCAGGATTAATTCATGAGTGCTGTAAAAAAAGAGACGGGGAAGAAAATTAGAATATAAGGAGAAACTTTTACTGTAAATAACATATTTTTCTTCCTTTTCAGGCCCCACCCCCAGGGCAGGCCCACCCTGCAGGGGGGAGGTTGACAGGCAGGGACGGATAGAGGGAGAATCTGCCCATTTCAGGGAGGAAAAGGCTGGGAAGGACCAGGGATTCCTCCCCATTTCATCTCCAGGGACTTCTGGGATTCTCTCTAATTGACTTAATTAGGGGTTTAATCAAGAGGGGAGGCCCTCTCTCTTCCCCACCTCCCCCTCCCTGCAGATGTTTCATATGAAGATGGGGCTAGGATGGGGGTGGCAGCAAAGAGGGGAGCCTGGGGTCACTTGAGCAGAAATTGTGTGAATTCTCAGAAGGAAAAGGGGGGTCAGGAAGAACAGCCTGTCAAGGCTCCAACTAATGAACCCAAAGGAGTCTGCATGGGGTGCCCAGAAGGATCATCTCCGACTGGAGGGAGGGAAGGTCCAGTTCAGGGTGAAGTTTTGGAGGGAGTTCATTAAGACAATAGGATCTTCTCAAGGACTTAGCTCCACCTTCCATCCAAGTGCGGATGGAGCTTGAGAATGAGCTAACGCAATGATAGAACAATACCTGAGATCAGTGGTGGGTTTCAAAAATTTTTATTACCGGTTCTGTGGGTGTGGCTTGGTGGGCGTGTCAGGGGACGGTTACTGCAAAATCCCCATTTCTTCCCGATCATCTGGGACTCGGGAGGCAGAGAATAGATGGGGGCGGGGCCAGTCAGAGGTGGTATTTGCCGGTTCTCCGAACTACTCAAAATTTCCACTACCGGTTCTCCAGAACTGGTCAGAACCTGCTGAAACCCACCTCTGCCTGAGATGCTATGTTAATTATCAGCAATTTAGCTGGGCAGATCTCCTGACATTTGCTGAAGTGGCCTACAATACTGCAGTGCACAGTCGCATGGGACTCCCCTCTTTTAAAATAGCCACAGGGGTGGAATTTGTCCCCATGCCTGAATAACCTTGGGAACCCCCCTCCACAGTGAGCCTAAGAGAATGGGTGGGGGCTTACAAAATGGGTGGGAGGGGGATGTAAATCTGGGGTGTTCCCTCCCCAAGGAGGGAATGGGAAGGAATGGCCCCCTCCTTCCCTTCTGCAATTTCCCAAAACTTGGAAAAACTCTGGACCAGATTTTAGTGTTTATGTATGCTTTTGTTTTTGATTGCTATACTTTTTCAGATCTCTGTAAGGAAAATCCACCCAAAATCCAAAATTTGCTATATCCACAACAAGGAGATATTGTTCAGGCAGGTTTTTTTTTTAAAAAAAAGAAACAAATAAAGAATTTTATTGTGTTGTAAATGTTGTACCTTGATGAACGTATCTTTTCTTTTATGTACACTGAGAGCATATGCACCAAGACAAATTCCTTGTGTGTCCAATCACACTTGGCCAATAAAATTCTATTCTATTCTATTCTATTCTATTCTATTCTAAATTGCAGGAAGGGCTGAAATGAAGGAAGAAGAGGAGAAACTCACCTGCAGGTGGTTGGATGGGAGTTGCTGGAAGGAGAAAAAGACCCAATCAGAACCCTTCATGGGCTGCAGGACTCAGGGGGTCCCCCTCCCCATCGATAGCCCATAATAAGTTGTGTGACCTTCACTTATAGCCCCTCAAACAAGAGAAGCTGCCAAAATATTTCTCAAGGGGACCCTCTTGGCCACCTGCCAAGCTTGATGAGAGGCCTCCCCTAGATGGTCCCCTCCCCACAACCTCTCCTCCAGCCCTCCCAGACTCACCTTTTTTGCTCTTCAGGTAGGAGAAGAGCCCCACAGCCAGGAAGGCCATTCCTATCACGGCCCCCATGATCCCCGTCCAGAGTTTGCTCCTGGCAGAGCTGGAGGAACGGGGCTCTGGGAAGGAGAAGAAGCCTCACCTGAGCAAGAGGATCAGGCCCACCTCCTCCCAAGAGGGTCCATTATGCCTCTACCCACAGGGAGGGTCTCTCCCCCCCTACTCAGGGCAGGATGGGGTCCCCAGACCAGGAAGGGAGGGAGGGGAGGGGCTTACCCCACTGGACGGTGATGGGGGCCTCCAGGCTGGCATGCTCCACCTTGCAAGTGTAGACGTCCCCCCGCTGGGGTTGGGTCTCCAGCATCACCTGGAGCTGGTAGGTCCAGTCTCCATTCTGGAGCTCCTCCGTAAAGGCCACACCCTCCTTCTCCGGCTCCCCATTCTTCAGCCACTGGATCTCGATCTCCACGGGGTAAAATCCCGTCGCGGTGCAGAGGAGGATGGTGTTGGGGGAAGTGGGGTCCATCTTGGTGGGGGAGATGGTGACGGTGGGCTTGGCTGGAGGGAAGGAGGAGAAGGAGGCACATGAGAGACACAGGAGGGCCCAGAACAGAAGACCAAGTTGGTTAGTTCAGGCCAACATCCGCTTTTACTCCTGAAAATATTATATCTTTTAAGTCAGGGGTGAAATGCTACTGGTTCACTTCAGTTTGGGCGATAAAAATAAAAAGCTCCCGGTGCAGAGCAGTATTTCCGATGATCAGCTGTGCTGCACGATTTAGCTTTGCTACAAAGCAGGAAATCTTACTTTCTAGCAAAGCTAAATCGCACAGTAGAGCTGACTTCCCTCAACGCGGCCATGTACACGCTTATCGATTCGCCCTCTCGCTGTACCCATTGCCTCAACTCGAACCGTTGGACGAACTTTGAGGGTACCGGTGCGTAGTGCGCTCGAAGGGTTGTTTGTAGTGTTTGCCACGGTACCGATTGTACCGGTGTTGGCTCTGAAAGTGACTCCGCGGTATCGAAAACCTCTGGACCACAGTGGCTTAGGAAGTGCGCTCGCTTCCGATTGTCTGAGACTCCTTGGAGTTCGTTCGCTTCGAGGAAACACTCGAAACGAGCCATGTACGACCGCCATTTCTCCTTGGCTGGGTCAAATGGCGCTGGTGACGTGTAGCTGGACATCGCTAACTATCCGCCCTTGAAACTGGCTGGGTTCGTGAATCCTTTTGCTCCTTCAGCTCTTTTCCCGATCTTACTGCCTCAATATCCCACCCTCGTCTCCAATGTTAAGTTCGGGCAATAAAGAGGCAGGAGACCAGTGAGTGACAACAGCTCTTTAGTTTATAGTGATCCCAGCAGAGAACAACAGGCACAAACCCCTCTTTAAATACTATTTTTTCTATACATTAATGATCTTTGTGACCATATCTCAAGTAATTGTGTTCTCTTTGCTGATGATGTCAAACTATTTAACACCACAGACAATACTTCTATCATTCAAAACGACCTTGACCATCTAACCGCTTGGTCTAAAAATTGACAGCTCCAAATTTCAACCAGCAAATGCTCAGTCTTACATATAGGAAAAAAGAACCCTAAAACTAAGTACATACTAGATGGACATTACCTTACAGACGACCCCCATCCCGTTAAAGACCTTGGAGTTTTCATGTCAAATGATCTAAGTGCCAAAGCCCACTGCAATTACATAGCAAAAAAAGCTCTAAGAGTTGTAAACCTAATTTTGCGTAGCTTCTTTTCCAAAAACACCACACTACTAACCAGAGCATATAAAACATTTGCTAGACCAATTCTAGAATACAGCTCGCCTGTTTGGAACCCTCACCACATCTCTGACATCAATACAATTGAACGTGTCCAGAAATATTTTACAAGAAGAGTTCTCCATTCCTCTGAAAACAACAAAATACCCTATCCCACCAGACTTGAAATCCTAGGCTTAGAAAACTTGGAACTCTGTTGCCTTCGACAAGACCTAAGTTTAACTCACAGAATCATCTATTGTAATGTCCTTCCTGTTAAAGACTACTTCAGCTTTAATTGCAATAATACTAGAGCAACTAATAGATTTAAACTTAATGTCAACCGCTTTAATCTAGATTGCAGAAAATATGACTTCTGTAACAGAATCATCAGTGCTTGGAACACTTTACCTGACTCTGTGGTCTCTTCTCATAATCCCAAAAGCTTTAACCAAAAACTTTCTACTATTGACCTCACCCCATTCCTAAGAGGACCATAAGGGGCGTGCATAAGCGCACAAACGTGCCTACCGTTCCTGTCCTATTGTTTTTCTTTTCTTCTTCCTATATATGTATGCTTATACCTCCTTATATTTACTCATATATGTGTTTATATACTATATAATCTTTTCTGTATGATACCTACATATATTGTTGTGACAAAATAAATAAAATAAAAATAAATAAATAAAAACGTATCTTTTCTTTTACGTACACTGAGAGCATATGCACCAAGACAAATTCTTTGTGTGTCCAATCATACTTGGCCAATAAAAAATTCTATTCTATTCTATTCTATTCTATTCTATTCTATTCTATTCTATTCTATTCTATTCTATTCTATTCTATGATGCTTAAGAACAACCAATGTTTAAATGGTTATTTGTAATTCCAACCTGGGATCTGGTCAGGTTTCCAAGCAGACAAATTCCATGCAAACATTTCAGGGGTGGGTTGTTGTCTTTTTTCGGGTTAAGCCCATTTGCATCTTGGGACATTAAAGGTCTTTGTGGAATTGCTAAAAGAAGGGAGTGGCTTTACAAACTGAAAATGACCTTTTTAAAAAACAAAAAATGCAAATTTGGGATGAGAAAATAAGTCTTTTAGCAAGAAAATGGAAGGATCAGATTTTAAATCAGTGGAAATTCAAAAGCTGCAATTTGGTATTTTTACATTTTTATTTTTATAGCCTAAACCTCATTATTTACAACACTGCAATGTGAAGATTTTGGGGTTCCAATTTGGCCAGATGGGAGTTACTGGAGATTTTAATTGGATCGGAAAAAGATATATATATTTTCTTTTTAAATACCTACCGAGAGACACAGCTTTCTCCCTCTGCTCATCCAGGAATCCAATTTAAGAGACAAATAGAGACCTCTTGATTTAAAACAGCAGGAGTAGAAAGTACATTTTATCTGCCCACATCATGTCATTCAAGATTTATTTTTGGTATCAAGCTTGATGCCTAATGTAATAAAATATGACACAGATCTACTTTTCATTTTTCATCACTCATCCAAAGAATTGATGCTCATTTGGATTTTGGATAAAAATATTAGCAAAAGATGGGAAGTTGATGCTCCTTTGTTGGGGTCCATTGAAGAAGAAACAAGACAAAGACATGATTTTGTCCCAGAGAAATGGAGGCTGAATTAATTCTGGGGAGAGTTTGAGGAAAGTTGAGAGCCTCTCTTGGTGGCCAGAAAAAAGTTTTGGGCTCTAGGGGGAAGGAGACGGCCGGATCTCTCCGGAGAGAAAAGTAACTCAGAAGTCAAAGAAAAATGAAGAGAAAATTCCCCCAAAGAGACTCAAGAAACATCCTGTGATTTCAAGTCTCCTAAACTGGAGCCGGACCAACAATTGGCTCTAAATACACAGAATGTCAGCCTCCACTCCAATCCTCACATCTTTTTGTACTCTTTATGTTAGATTTGGGCAATAACGAGGTAGGAGACCAGGATAGTGACAACAGCTCTTTACTATATGGTGAACCCAGCAACCCGGCTGGGGAAAAACCTCTCCTTATATACAGTTTAACTGGCGGCTTCAACCAATCAGCAACGTGCTTGTTTCCCGCCAACATTTTTAAAGATACATTACACTCCTTCCCTCCCAGAAAACATTTTACCTATATTTACATGATATTTACATATTACTTTTCAATGTAATCACGCAAATAGACTGGGCGTCTCCTGACTCTTTCGGACCTGCGCAGTTCATTCCCTGGGATCGGGTCGAGTTGACCGGAGGGGCTGTTTGCTCCTCTCAACTCCTCCTCTAGGCCATCCGGCCCTGGATTATTAGCCGAGTCGTCCCTGCTGTTTTCTAATGGAACCTGTTGGCGTCGCTGGACCTCCGGGAATTCAGATAAGTCCTGCGATTTTCCCTGGTGTGAGTCAGCTGTGGGTTCAAACATTGTATAGTCAGGGCCTGTTTCGTCTGACTCGGAATGTTCGGCTATTCGTTTTCTGACTTGATCTATATGTCGCCTCCATACTCGGCCGTCCTCTAACTCCACCAAGTATGATTTTGGACCCGTTATGTTTAGAATCTTTCCTGCCACCCAGATCGGGCCCTCACCATAGTTGTGTGCCCATACCCGGTCGCCTATTTCCATTCCTCTTGTTTTTTCGAGTCCCCCCTTGTAACCCTCTGGTGTATAGTTTGGATTTAAACGGTCTAATGGGCACCTGAGCTTCCGGCCCATTAATAATTCTGCAGGGCTTCTGCCGGTTGTGGCACAGGGGGTTCTGTGTTGGACGGCCAGGAAGATATCTATTTTTGTTTGCCAGTCGCCTGGCTTGAGTCTGGACAATGCCTCTTTGCGCCCGGACAAACGCCTGCAAGGCCATTCGTCGCAGGGTGGAAAGGCGCCGAGAGGGCATGCCGGATGCCCTCTTCTGCCAAGTATTCCTCAAACTGGGTTGCCGTGAATTGCGGGCCGTTATCGGATACTAACGTGTCGGGCAACCCATGGGTTGCAAATAGGTGCCGTAGGACTGAGATCACGGCCTCGGCTGTCATGGATCTCATGAGAATGATTTCCAGCCATTTGGAGTAGGCATCGACTACTACCAGGAAGGTTTGGCCGTGGAAAGGGCCGGCAAAATCAATGTGGATTCTAGACCAGGGCCCTTGGGGTCTTTCCCATTCCCGAACCGGGGCCGTTGGGGGTAGCGGTCGGGACTCCTGGCAGGCCTGGCATTTCCCTACCCTCTCAGCAATTTCTGAGTCCATTAAGGGCCACCACACATAGCTTCTTGCTAGACCCTTCATCCTAATGATCCCTGGGTGCCCCTCGTGGAGGAGGTCCAACACCCTTTTCCTCAATTTTTCTGGGATCACCACTGATCCCCCATAGCAGGCACCCCTTGAGCCGAAAGTTCCCCACGCTTTTTACAAATTCTTAAAACGCTCGCGCAGAGCGGCCACCCTCTTGTACCCAACCAGTACAGTTCTCAAAGTAATGTCCTGGTATGATGCCCGAGCCACCTCCTTAGACGTGACTGGGCCAGAGTCCAGAGAGTCAATTAACAGTATGGGCGCCCCCGAGTGGGGTCTCGATCGCCCTGGTAGTGGGCATCTGCTTAATGCGTCCGCATGCCCCAACTCTTTTCCTGGCCGATGCTGCAGTTTGTAGGAATAGGCGGCTAAGAAGATAGTCCATCGGGTCAATCGTGGCGAAAGTGCCACAGGCGTTGGGCGGTCGCCAGCCAGTATCCCTAACAGTGGCCTATGGTCTGTAACAATTTCAAAGTCTCTACCAAAAACGTATTCGTGAAACTTTTTTACCCCTGACACGATAGCTAGCGCTTCCTTATCCAACTGGCTATAGTTCCTCTCTGTCGAGGACATCGTTCTGGAGTAGAAGGCTATTGGGGCTTCTGTGCCATTTGGAAGCCTGTGGCTGAGCACAGCCCCCACCCCATAAGGGGAAGCATCGCAAACTAATACCAATGGCATTTTGCTATGATACTGAATCAGTAAGCTATTGCTCGAGAGTAGGTTTTTTACTGCTTCGAAAGCCCTAGCTTCCGACTTTCCCCAAGACCAAGCAGTATTCTTTCCCAGTAACTTATGTAGCGGCTCGGCAACGGTTGCCTTATTTTTCAAAAAGACCGCGTAAAAGTTCACTAGCCCCAGGAATGCTTGTAGCTCTGTTTTGTTTTTGGGCGCTGGAGCCTTTCTTATTGCCTTGACCTTGCTCTCAGTGGGGTGAATTCCCTCCTTGTCTATTCTGTAGCCCAAGAACTCTACGGATTCTACCCCTATTTGGCATTTGTTCACTTTAACCTTTAGACCGCTGACCGAAAATGCCCAGAACTTTTCTCAATCGCTCCCCAATTCTTCTAAATTTTCGCTGATACCAATACATCATCAAAATAGGGACTACCCCGGCGCCTTGCAGAAGTCGCCCATTAAATTTTGAATAGACCAGGTGCCACACTCACCCCAAACTGCAACCGGGTACACTTGAAAGCACCTCTGTGAGTCACAATTGTCTGGGCTTCGCTGTGTTGGCATCTACAGGCAGTTGTTGATAGGCCTGGGCCAAATCTAATTTGGCAAAACGCCCTTGCCCCAGCGAGTGCAGCAAGTGTTGCACCACGGGACCGGTAAGCGCTTTTGCAAGGCTTTGTTTAACGTTGCCTTGTAGTCAGCGCAGATTCTAACTGACCCATCTGGTTTCACTGGGGTGACGATTGCCTCCCACTTTGCATGATCGACTGGCACCAGAATCCCCTGACTGATGAGCTTGTCTATCTCCTTGTTAATCTTGGGTTTAAGGGCAAAAGGGACCCTCCTTGCTTTTAACCGTATGGGGGCTACCTGGGGGTCTAAATTGAAGGAAATAGGGTCCCCTTGTACTTGCTAGGCAGTCCTTGAACACATCTTGAATTCGTCCATAAGTGTGTCTTTAGGTTAAAGTCATTTCTGTAGATGCCAGTCCCCATGCCCAATGCACGGAACCAGTCTAGTCCCAACAAACTTGGCAGTGTCCTTCGACGATCGTGATGGGCAGGGTCTTCTTGTGTGGTCCGTACGACGCCGGACGGAGGTGGTCCTCAAACAGGGATGCGATTCCCTTGGTAGTCGTGAACTCTTAGCCGCTGAGTTTGCAGTTTGCGTTTGGCGATTTTCGCAAGCTTTGCAAAAAGTGTCCCAGGACATGATTGTGATCGCTGACCCTGTGTCCACTTCTAGTCGGCACGGCACTCCTTCGATTTTCGGTTTCGTGAAGATTTTCTTCTCTACACGGGTTGCTGCGCGGCCTATTATCACAGTCGTTCGATTTGAGTTCGCGCCCTTTTTGTTTTGACCAATCACGGGTCGCCTAGCCGATCCCGCGCTCTGATTGGTTGGTTTGAATTTTCGGGAAGGTTGGGGTGCTCGACAGACTTGAGCCAGCATTTGTCTCCCTTTATAAAACCAGACTGGTCAGTGTGAATCCTTTGTTGTACAATTTCCATTAACCTATTTGCCATTATTTTTGCAAAA
>NC_080540.1:1626447-1807827 GCF_028640845.1 Ahaetulla prasina | reverse complement strand
TCGTCTGGAGGCTGTTTTACTAAGCAGGAATTGGAGCTCTTTCATTCTCTGGGAGGTGGTGGGCTTCCCACAATGGTAAGATCTTTAATTCTTTAAAATTGTAACTCACTGATTTGCTTTTTTTAAAAAAAGGATGTTCAACTCCTTATTCCAAATGTTTTATAGGTTGTCAAAGTTCATCTTCAGAATGTTTATGATGCTACTGGAATGTCTGATCAAATCATGAAGAGCCTTTCATCCCATAGGTGATCCCAAATCCTCCTGCGATAAGAGAAAGGTTTCAAAAGGCTGATTAAACAGGGAGCCAGCAGCACCAGGTTTATTTGGCCCTAAACTAAGAAACAAAAGCTTACCGTCCGTTTTCAAATGAGGCATTGATTTCTCCTGGAAATAGGAATTTTATTTTATTTTATTTATTTATTTTTGTCACAACAGTATATATAAGCATAAGCATGAAATAACTATACAGTAATTAATTTATCTGCGCATGTCCAAGATGGCGCCGTGCCACTGAGTAGGAGATGCGGCAGCGGGCCTTTCTGGACGACCGACCGGGCCAGGGAGGACCTTGAGAGCTTAGGTCCCCGCCGGAGAGGACAGTCCTGCCAGCAGGAGATGGGCGGCTGGATGCTGGGTTCCTGGCCGGAGGAGCTCCAGAACCCCCCAGCGTGGCCTCAGCGGTTTTGCGGTGGCGGCGGCACCCTGGCTCAGCAGTGGCCTGGCGGTCTGGCTCAGCTCGGTGGCCTGGCCCAGTGGTCGGTGGCCTGCCCAGCGGTGGCGGCCCTAGCCCGGCCCGGCCCAGGCGGCCTGGCCAGCGGGCGGCGGCCTGGCCTGGCGGGCAGGCTGGGCGGTCGAGCAGCGGCCTTTGGTCCACTCTGGAGGATGTCTGGGCTGGAGAGGGCCCTGAGATCCTGGACCCCGCCCAGACCTTGGAGAGATGGCTCTCGGGTGCTGTGGCCCGCCTGGTTTGGTGGCCGAGTGGGCGGGTGGGCGATATCCATATCCACGGATGTTTCTAAGAGGATCTGAGCGGATTTTCTTCCTTGTGAAAGGTTTCAATATTATTTTAAGAAGGAAGGATGGATGGACAGTATATCAAACCGAACAATAAATTTATAATTTATAAAATTACCTGTAATTTTAATAGGAATTCTGAGGACTTCAGTGATCCCATGTCCTCCATTATAGGATTACAGCCTTTTAACCATCACAGTCTGGAAATCTCCCCCCTCCCCACAAAGTATCCCCAAAACAGACATTCTCTTTCTTCTGCTCCTCTTTCACTACATCCACAGAAAATGTTTTTTCTAGTCTTTGGGGGAGATTCGGGTCCAGTGAGTTATGCAAAGGCGGCTTAGACAGATCCTGAATTCCGGATTCTGTTTGAGGAGCTTTGTGGGTCCAGAGGTGGCCTGGGTCCTTTCCAGGGATGGGGGGCTGGAGGGGCCAAACTCCCCCCTGGCCCAGCACCAGCCTCAGCAGGCCAGAGCCAGATTCCCCCCCCTGCAGCTGAAGGAGGCGGCAGAGTCCGAATCTGCCCCACAGTTGTGTATCTGGACACAGCCAGTCACACAAAGTATCCCAGATCCAGGCAGCCTCTGTGGGGCATCCATCCCTCCCCTGACCCAGGCAGAACCTCTGGGCTCCTTTCATGCTTCTCCCACACCTGCAAATATTGCACTTTTCTCTGAGTTGTCTCTGCCATCCTCAGACACACACACACACACACACACACACAGAGAGTTTCTTTCTCCAGCCCCCAACAGCTGCAGAGGCTCTTGGGCTTCGCTTCCCCAGCCTGAAGCGTTTGGGCTCCTCCGAAGCGGAACTGAGGAACTGGCCAGGATCCAGCAGGCAACAAGCCTCGAATCTTCCTCAGGGCAGCTCAGGGACTCTCCTCCTCCTCCGCCCCATGGCTGAGCCTCCAGGTGGGGCAGCCACAAGGTCCTCTGGCCCACCGGAAGTGGCTGAAGGACCCAAATTCTCCCCCTTGGGACCCCTTGTGTGGAGACCCTCCCTGCTCTCTGGGGGAGGCTCTGATGGAGGAAAGATGGAGGGAAAGAGAGGAAAAGGGGGACCAGCATGGAGGGGGAGGGACTCAGTTGCAGTAATGGGGGGAGGACATTGTTCAAAAGACCTGGAGGAGGGGGAGGGGTCTCCCCAGAGAAAATTTATCCATGGGTGGCTAAGCTATCCTGTAAGGAGAGTAACATAGTGGTTAAAATTCAACCTACCAACCACCTCTCCCTCCCCCAGGGGGTCCCTTTGGCTTATGAGGGAATTTATGGTGGAATTGCTTTTCCAGACTTCTCTGCCGTAACATTCCAGCTTTTAACCCATAGCAGCTTCAGACAAAGGGGACCCTTCCCAAGGCACAAAGTATTGCAATCTACCTCTATGCAGTCTGGAGTCTTCGCAGTGGGTTTCCCCCTGTATTACGATGGGTTTGGGAGGTGCTGGAGCCTCTGGTCTCCAGCTGGGCCCCATGGCCGGCTTCAGCCACCGACTGTGGGAAAGAGGATGAAGTTTCCCTAGAATGTGGGGAGGGGGATTTAAGCTGAGCTGTCCCTGGGTTCATTTCTTTCCCTATTGGGAAGGGCCCTAAGGATTTCGGCCCTCAGCCTCAGGTCTTTAGTCGATGGGAAAATTTTCGGGGGTGGAAGGAAAGTAATATCCAGACCTCCCTCTCTCTCTTCCTTTGGGGGGAGGGGAATATGGGTCGGGGTCACAGTGAGGGCATCTAGACTGACACTCCCAGCCCTTCAACCTCCACCTTCCCTGGGTCGCCCCAACTCTTGTTCTTCCCCCAAATCTTCAGCCCAACTCCCGGCCTTTGGATGATTGTCGAGGATCACCCCTGTTTCCTCTCCCCCTCCCCAAGAAGATCCCCTGCAGCCCCCCCTGAGCCTCTCAAAGGGAGGTTCTCCAGCCCCCTTCTCAAAGGGGAGCCAGTTCTCAGGGCCCCCAAATCCTCTTCCCTCAGTTCCCCCTCCCCTCCAGGTCCTGATCTAGCAATAGGGGATTATGGAGAGTGAGGGTTCCAGGTCTCCTCCCTAAATTCAGTGTCTCCCCCAGAAGGGACGGAAGCCCCCCTCTTGCCTGACCTTCCAAGCTTCAAATTTGAGATTCAGAAGAAAAACGGAAGTTTCTGAAGAAGGAAAAAAACTTTTGCTCAAATTTATCTTTTGCCTTCTGTGGATTCAGGGCTGAAAATGCCTCAGTTTCCCTCTTTCGCTTTCCATCCCCTTCCTCTCAGTGCAGCCGACTCCACTCCAACCCAGCCACTGGGGAGGGGAGCGAGAGGGGGGCCTGGCTACAATCGTGGAAGAGGGGGTCTCTTTCCATCCTCCTTGGAGGAGGGAATAAGGGCAGGAAGGGGCAGGAGACCATGCAGAGATCGGGGCTGTTGCAGGCTCCCATCACTCTGACCCTCCATCCGTTTTCCAAAGTAACATCTGGAGACCCAGCACCCTTCTTCCCCCCCCCCACGAGTATCGGGGGTCCCAACCAGCCCCCTCACCCCCATCCACTTCCTCCCCCACTCCAGCCCCCTCCTTACCGGGGGTCTCCTTCCCCCCTTCGCCTCTGGGGATCCGGGCCAGCGCCCCACCAGCAGCATCAGGGGGAGCCCAGAAGAGCCCATGGAAGCTGCCCCACAAGTACCTCCAAAGACAGAGGAGAAAGATGCAGATGCTCCCAGCCCCAGAGGCAGATTCGGAGGGTCAGGAGTGGGGGGGGCAGTGGGGGGGATTCAAAAACTTTTAGTACTGGTTCTGTGGGCGTGGCTTGGTGGGGGTGGCAGGGGAAGGATACTGTAAAATCTCCATTCCCTCCCCTCTCCAGGGGAAGGTGACTGCAAAATCCCCATTTCCTCCCCATCAGCTGGGACTCGGGAGGCAGAGAATAGATGGGGACGGGGCCAGTCAGAATTTTTACTACCGGTTCTCCAGAACTGGTCAAAACCTGCTGAATATCACCTCGGGGTGGGGCTGGGGGGGTATCGGGCGTTTTCCTTGGGTTTTAGAATGGAGAGTGCCCAGAAGGAGCAAAAGGACCAATGGGAATTCTTCCTTCTGCAGCGTCATCGGTCTCCGGACAGAGTCTCCCTTGACTTCACCCGATGGAGGAGGCAGCTTGGTGCAGAAAAGGAAGCAGAGGAAGGGGAAGAAAAGCGAAAGGGAAAGAAAGGAGAAGGAGAAGTGGGGGATGAAGGGCCAGGAAAAAAGAGGAGGGGGAAACCTTTTTTCCAGCACAATAAACCAGGAAGTGAAATTGCAGCCTTGGTTTTTATTTCTACTGTAGATTCTTAGTACATATTAACCGTTTCTGTAACAACAACTTAACTTAATCAGTAAATCCCAAAGTCCAGATTTCATTTTTTTTCTGCCTCAAGCACAAAGTCCAGAAGTGGTTTCCAGATAGAAAGACAGCTGGATATCTATTCTTTTCACTGGTCAAAACAGTTTATTTTGCCTTCTCTGCCAACTCCCTCGTTTCTTCCACCCACCCTTCTTCCATCCTGGGGATGGAGGGATATTTCTAGTTTTACAGACAAAGAATTCTGGCTGCAGTCAGCATATACAATAATAAATTTTCAATTTTAATTTCAAGTTCTTTTGTCCAGTAAACCTAAAAGGAGAGATGGGGGAGGGGTCTGGAGGGACAGGCAGGTGAAGCGTTCCCGAGTCAGTCTAGATGATCTCCATCCCCTTCCTGTCCCCCCCTTAAAAGAAAGGGAGGTCCTGAAAGGAAGCTGGTAGGTCTCAGCAGGTGAAGGGCAGGCCTGCCCCTCCCTTTCCATAAGCCCCCCTCCCCCCTCACACTGTAGGGGGCTGGTTGATGGGCAGGGACCGGATGGGGGGAGAATCTGCCCATTTCCTCTCCCGGGACTGCAAAGGGGGCTCTTGAGTGACTTTGGGAAGATGGGAATTATCCCCAATTGACTTAGTCAGGGGGGTTAATCAAGGGGGGGCTCCCCCCTCCCTCCCTCCCTGCAGGCGTTTCCTGTAGCAAAGAAATTGGGGCTATGATGGGGGTGTCCGCAAAGGGGGGAGCCTGGCGTCACTTGGCCAGAGGTTGTGTGAATATCACAAGGGGAGAGGTGCTCCCTCCCCTTCCCCCAATGAGAAGAGACCCCCCCTCCTTCCCTTCCTTCTCTTCAGCAATTTCCCAAAAAGTGGGAAGGTGAGATTTTGCTGTGTTTTATTACACTGAATTTTGGGGTCTCTTCAGGAAAAGCTGCCCAAAATTTCAGCAATTTGTCTCATCCACAGCAAGGGGGCTTTGCGGGGTCACCTCAAGGTTGCTTCCTTTACCTCAAACACAAAGAAGAAAAGAAGAAGATTTAAGGAATTTGAGGGTTCAGGTGAGGGAGGAAGAGGAGAAATTCACCTGCAGGAGGTTGGAAGCAACCCCAAAACATCTGGAGCAGCCCTTGAACACCCTGGGCATTGACAAAATCCCCTCAGTCAATTGCGGAAGGCAGCTCTGCTTGCAACTGTTTAAATCCTGCCAGGAGACCTTTGGCGCCATCGAACTGGAGGAAACTGTCTATCTAGACCCGTGTCAGTCCGGCTTCCGGCCTGGGTACAGCACGGAGACGACTTTGGTCGTGTTGGTTGATGATCTCTGGAGGGCTCGGGACAGGGATTGTTCCTCTGTCCTGGTCCTATTAGATCTGTCAGCGGCTTTTGATACCATCGACCATGGTATCTTTCTGCGGCGGTTGGGGGTTTGGGAGTGGGGGCACCGTTTTTCGGTGGTTCTCCTCCTACCTCTCCGACCATTCGCAGACTGTGTTGGCAGAGGGCAAAGATCGACTCCGAGGCACCTCACTTGTGGGGTGCCACAGGGGTCGGTCCTCTCGCCGCTTTTGTTCAACATTTACATGAAGCTGCTGGGGGAGATCATCCGTGGTTTCAGGGTGAGTTGCCATCTATATGCTGATGATACTCAGCTGTATATCGCCACCCCGAACCACCCCAATGAAGCCGTCGAGGTAATGTCCCGGTGCCTTGAGGCCATACGGGTCTGGATGGGGAAGAACAGACTTCGACTCAACCCATCCAAGACAGAGTGGCTGTGGATGCCAGCATCCCGGCACAGTCAGCTAGTTCCATCGCTGACTGTGGGGGGCGAGGTGTTGGCCCCCAGGGAGACGGTACGCAACTTAGGCGTTCTCCTGAATGTACAGTTGTCGCTTGAAGAGCACTTGACGGCCGTCGCCAGGGGAGCTTTTTATCAGGTGCGCCTGATACGCCAGTTGCGTCCCTTCCTGGACCGGGATTCGTTATGCACGGTCACTCACGCCCTCGTCACTTCTCGCCTGGACTACTGCAATGCTCTCTACATGGGGCTCCCCTTGAAGAGCACAAGGAAGCTTCAACTTCCGTGCTGGCTCAGGCTGTAAGGAGCCTGTTATTAAAACACAGTAGCCTGCAATTACTGCAGGTTCAAGCCCCACCAGGCCCAAGGTTGACTCAGCCTTCCATCCTTTATAAGGTAGGTAAAATGAGGACCCAGATTGTTGGGGGGGCAATAAGTTGACTTTGTAAATATACAAATAGAATGAGACTATTGCCTTACACATTGTAAGCCGCCCTGAGTCTTCGGAGAAGGGCGGGATATAAATTAAAAAACAAAAAACAAAAACTGGTCCAGAATGCTGCGCGGAGGATAGAGGGAGCGCCTTGTAGCTCCCATATAACACCTCTCCTGCGCAAGCTGCACTGGTTACCGGTCGTCTTCCGGGTGCAATTCAAGGTGTTGGTTCTCACCTTTAAAGCGCTCCATGGCTTGGGACCGGGGTACTTACGGGACCGCCTACTGCCACCAATAGCACTGGCGCCTACTGCCACCGACCTCCGGACCTTTAAGCACGAGCTTAAGACTCTTTTATTCCATCGTGCAGGGTTGGCCTAATTGCAATTTTAACATGGGTGGTTTTATTAGGGTTTATTTTATATTTTATTAGTTTGAAAGGAAACTACAGCCACCTATCTCCACAATCCCCATCTCAGACACACCAACAACAGCCAAGCCTCCTACAACTGATCCCATCCCATTGGGTTCACAACCCCTAGTGATCACAGAAAAGGAAGTGCAGGACCTGTTTCACAGACAAAAGCCAGGAAAAGCTCCAGGCCCAGACAAGATAACTCCTTCTTGCTTAAAAGTCTGTGCTGACCAATTGGCCCCCATCTTCACCCATATTTTCAATAAATCACTAGAGATGTGTTATGTTCCTTCTTGCTTCAAACGCTCTACCATCATCCCAGTGCCGAAGAAGCCCACCATCAAGGAACTGAATGACTACAGACCAGTTGCTCTAACATTTGTATGTGGCTTTTCTCGCGGCCAGCGGGCTCGCCACGAAAGGGTCTGGGCAATCCCCGCGCCAGACGGAGTGAGAAATGAATAAGCAGAGTCCAATTCTCCTCGGGGTGAGCGAGCCCCGAGCTAGCTCGAAACAACCCTTTTATTAAGATTAGGGGTTAGGGGTGGGTTACAGAAGGTAAGCAGGGGTGGTTACATATTAGCATATATTCAACACGTGAACACGTGACTACAAGCACATCCACAAGCCTATGATTTTGGGAGAAAGATCATGATTCTTGGGAGGAGTTTTACCATGAAGTGGTTCTTTGTTCTCCGCTTTTTGCCTACGTGGTACAGCAAACAGAAATACATCTTGAGACATCCTGACTACATACTAATAAATCTCATATAATTGTGTGTAGGAGCAAACTTCTTTTGAAGCTCTGTGAAGTTGACCTTATCAGAGAAGGAATGTTCTGTGGCTATCTCATAGGTGTTGTTACATTTACTGGCAAACATCTTTGTAACCTTGGCATCAAACAGATTTCTGCTTACATGATAACAATTAGCCAGACTTACCTATGCTGATATTTTTGCACATAAGCAATTTCTTGCTCATGCTTATATTTGCACATAAGTAATTTTATAAACAGTTTCATAAAGGGGTTCATATGGCATAATATCGCAACATCTCCTCTGTTTTTATTTTTTAGGACCAGACAATCAGTCGGTTTCATGTTGGTGTAAACACAGATATTAGCCATACTATCCTTGTCTATTTCTTTTTCACAACCAGGCAGGAATTGTTAGGTGCAGTTTGGGTGTAATCATCTTCGAGTTCTTCAATAGCCAGTAAAGATAAACTTTTAGAAATTGTTCTAACAAAATAGGTAGAATACAAGGTAAAATTATACATCCTAATGCAATTATACCAACTACAACTATAATAGCTTGTAAATCATATCAAAGTTAAGTCCTTAGTTTTTCTTTGAGTCCTGTACAATGTCAGATGGTCAGTATAGAAGCAGCATTCTTCCTTTAAAACCACACACAATCCACCTTCTTGGAGAAAGAAAAGGCCAAAGGAGCGATAAATGTCTCTTGTAGGAAGAAAAGAGTCAGTTGCCATCAATCTTTGATGGTAGGGACGGATATGTCGACCAGGGCCTCAAGGTCTCACCGTTGATGTGGATGTTCGCTGCTGACAGAAATCTCAAAATACAAATCCTTACATGAATACATAAAACAAGAAAAAACCAAACTGTCTTAAAAAGTCTTTTGATCGTTACATGTTTAAAAGACATGAGAAAGGGTCCCCTCCTCCTCCCTTTCTGGGTGAAAAAAGGCATTGTTGGAGGATTAGGGAGGGGGCCAAGGGGGAATAGATAGCTTGCATGTAGAACTGAAATAGAAACAACAAACATACAAATCTCAGTTTTGTTTTTTAACAAAAGTACTATGTGGAAGACAGAGAAAAAGACAATCAATCAATAAAGACCCAACTCCCACCCTTTTTATTTATGTGTGGAAGTTGGTCACTAACAAATCCATGCTATCAAAAACTTTCTAAAACAAATCACATTATCAAAATCACCATCTGTCTTACTTTGCTCATACTTTTCTAACTCCTCCTCCTAACTTGCAAAATCACACTTGCTATTTCAGCTCCATTATGCCTCAAGCTTAAAATTCAAAGCTTGACTTAACAAATTAAAATTCTCAGTACCAATATCTGAACATCCTCTTAACTCTCTCTTCACATCCTGTAACTTTCTAACGTATCTCTGAAATAGTTCCTAAAACAGGGCACATATTGTGCTGCTAAAAAGAAAAAGAAACAATACAAACAGCAAATAAGGGTTTAAACTTTTGGGTGAGTCAGTTTATGTGGAAAACCTTGGTGCATTTTCCAAAAAACAGATTTTCGCGTAAAAAAAAATGCATCCATACATAAGAAGATAGCCATTTGTCTGAAATGCTATAGGGTTTCCTGCTTGGGCAGGGGGTTGGACTAGAAGACCTCCAAGGGTCCCCTCCAACTCTTGTGATGTATGTTAACAGCTGCAAAAATACAAAGCTAAATGAAACATTTTTAGTCAACTCAGTGCTTTGAAAACATTTATAAAGGTATAGGTTTAATCAGGCAGGTTAAACCTCAAAAAGTTCCAGAAAAGATAAAAAATAAAAATTAAAAGCAAAATCAAAATTGTATGCATGATTAAAAATCAAAATCAAAATTGTTTTCATGGTTAAAAGGTAAAATCAAAAGTGTTTTCAGGGTTGAAAATTAAAATCAAAATTGTTTTCAGGGTGGAAAAGAAAATATATCTGCATAGTTTTTTACATAGCTTTTTACAAAAGCAATGCTTCCAAAAAGCCTAATTGTCCCTCCCTTCTCAGACAAGAAAGAAGAGAGAAAAAAAAATGGAGTGGGGGTGAATGGTTCTCCCCCGTAGCCCACCCTTTTCCCTGGCACTACAAGGAACGAAGGGGGGGTAGTTAAGATAAGCCAGCGAGGAGAGAGAGAGAAAAAAAAAACTTTTAAAAATAGTCTGAGCTATCGCACCCATGGGGGAAAAGGAGGGGTGCTCTGGGGGAAGGGAGGCAGTGTCCAGTAGCTGAAAGGCAACAGGGAACTACAGCATTCGTTCTAGTTGAGGGATGGCTGAAGGGGACCGTCTTTAACCAAATACGGTCTGGTGTGTCTGGCTGGAACCCAAAGCACTCGGTCCGGCAGCTGGATGGCTGTGTAACCTCGACCCCAGGTGATGAGATCAGCAGGCCCTTTCCATGTCAGGTCAGGTAATTCGCGGTAGTATACCTGTGGTTTGGGTAGACCTGCAGATGGGGGAGGGGAAAAATGTCGCTCTGCAGCGGTCGCGAGCGGTTGTCCAGTTAAGTTTAAAAAATTCAACACATATAAACAACGATTCAAGGTATCTTGCACTGCTGGGAGGCCAGGGGCATTTTTCCCCTGTTGTTTGGTGTATCGGTCAAGGGCTGTTTTTAATGTCTGGTTGGCGTTCTACCAGAGCTTGACCTTGGCTGTTGTATGGAATTCGAATTTGTGAGTAATGTTCCACCGTCCGCAGAAGTCTGCAAATGCAGCACTGGTGTAGGCAGGACCATTATCTGTTTTTAGTTCTTTGGGGCATCCCAGCGATGCAAAGGTCCGAATACAATGATTGATTACATGTTTAGTGGCTTCTCCCCTTTGAGGGGTGGCCATGATGAAGCCTGAGAAGGTATCCACTGATACATGTAAGAATTTCCATGGAGCAAAGGATGGATATTGAGTAACATCCATTTGCCAAAGTTGACAGGCCACTGTTCCTCTGGGGTTGACCCCCATTGGAAGAGAGTTACCTTGGCGGCTGCAGGTAGGGCATTGATGTATTATAGCAGATGCCTCAGCAACCGTTAAACCAAATTGTTTCATGAGCGCCTTTTTATTTTGATGAAAATAAGCGTGACTCTCCCAGGGAGATTGGGGAGAGAGAGACAGAACAGATAGTGAAGTACTAACAGAGGCAGCGGCAGCTGCAGCATCGGCCACATTATTGCCTTTTTGAAGTATTCCAGGCAGAGGCTGGTGGCTTCGAATGTGTGAAACATGAAAAGGAAGATGTCGAGCAGAAATGAGTGTTTGTAGTTTGAGAAACAAAGATAGCAGTTCTGCATCGAGGGAGGGAGCCAGATATGACTCATAGAGAGAGCTAATAATTTGAGTGACATATAGACTGTCTAAGATGAGATTGAAAGGTTCATCAGAAAAGTTTTGAAAAGCCAATATAGAAGCAAAGAGTTCTGCTCTCTGGGCAGATTTTTGAGGAGGAGTAATTTTAGTGTACCACTGACCACCTTTCTGCCAAGCACAGGCACCATAAGACTTGCTGCCGTCAGCAAAGACAGTGAGGGCATTAGGTAGTGGTTGGGGAGAGAAGGGGGAATTCCAGGAGAAAGGAATGGTTCTTAGAAGTAGCAGTCGTGGGTCTGGGGGCGGATGGCAGGAGACTTCTCCTGGCCATTCGGCAAGTGCAAATTGCAATTCATCAGAAACAGACAACAAAGATTCCCAAATAGACAAAGAAAAAGGAACATATAAAATAGATGGTTCTATTCCAGCGAGGAGTTTACTCCTAGATCTAATCTTTGTAATGAGCTGCGCTAATTGTGTAGGCTTTGAAGTTAAAGAAGTGCGAGAAGTGTGAGGAAGATGAAACCATTCTAGGATTAGAAGTTTCTCCTCCTTTTGAACTAATGCCCCAGTAGGGAGCATTACAGTGTTGACAATGAGCATGCCAAATGGGATGTTAGGAGCAAGTCTGTCTACCCATATGTGTTTTAGGGTTAGATTGACTTGTTGCATGGCATGCTTGTTGATCGGTTAGTTGTATACGGTCTGATGGTTGAGAGCCTTGTGTGAGGGCTGTGAACAGTGGAGATAATTGAGCAGTGGTTAGAGCTGTGTAAGAGCGAATCCAATTCAGTGTCCCCAAGTATTGCTGTAGCTGAACTAAAGTGGGCTTGTTTGAAAGGTAGAGGGTTGGCACATTTGGGGCCGCTGACCTGAGAACCGTATATCCTAAATAAGAGAAAGGGGTGGGATTGAATTTTTCTGGGGCAACAGTAAGGCCACCCTTCTGAAGGGTGTGTAAGTTTTGTTTGACTGTGCCTGGGGCCCAGGCGCAGCGACAAGAATGTCATCCATATAATGATACACAAGAAAAGAAGGAACAAAGAACGAAAAGGTTGGAGAATTTTCAATGAAATCAGAATACAACTCATTGGCGGATAGAAGCAAAGAGGAGACGGATGACTTAGGGTCATCCACTTTGAGAAAGGCAGATAAGATTATGGCATTAAGTGGCAGGGTGCGGGGAAGCAGCTTGCAATGCAATGGTGTTAACAGCACCTTCCCTAGAAGATGATCAGCGGTGATGCTGGCCGGGAGGTTCCAGGGGCCACCGCCACTCTTACTGCCGCCAAACAGATTCAAAAATCAGAAATTGCGAAGAGGAAAGAAGCATAGAGGCAATATTTTTCCAATCTTCCGGAATCAATTCATGACCATTGGCCATGGAAGTAAGCAAACCCCTGGTATAAGGACTCTGAATCCCATATTCTGCCACTGCCCTTTTAAGATCTTTAACCATTTTGAAATCAAGGGGTTGATGACCTCGAATTTTTTGATTAGGATTTTGCGGGTCATCTATAAGGCCAATAGGAAACATTTGCAAATCCTCTAAAGAGCAGAATAAGACGAGGTCTCCCCGTCCGCAGTTGGCGGAGGCGGAGGGGGGGCAGATGGTGGAGATGTTTCAGTTAAAGAGGCAATGTTGGAACATTTTACCTCAAGAGATTTTTGCTGCGTGGAGGCATCCTCGTATGGAGGTGGAGATGCAGCGTTGAGCGCCATGGCATCGCTCGAATCTCTGATAGCCTTTTCATAAATCTCCAGGCTAATAACAATTACTTGACAAGTTACAATCAAATCATGATTGGCTTTAGGGGGGTCATTTAAATATTTCAATATGCGCCTCCATTTTTTAGATGTAATATCCCCTGAAGGGGGATAAGTGGGACACTTTTGCCAAATGAATTTCAATAATTTGACTAGATCATTAGTTGAAATTGAGGGTAAAGGTTTGCCATGGTTCGTACAGATAATTTTTGCAGCCTTGACAAGCTCTCCAAGTTCTTGGAGGTGCGAACCTGGCCCAACTAGGACCATGGATCAAATCACGGGGTCACCAGTTGTGGCTTTTCTCGCCAGCGGCTCTACGAGATCGTCCGCCAATCCGCACCGGACGGAGTGAGAACAAGATGCAGTTCAATTCTCCTCGGGTGAGCAAGCCCAGCTAGCCAGACAAACTCTTTTATTGTGTATAGGTAAAAATGGGTGGTTACAAAAGGTAAGCAGGGGAGGTTACATATTAGCATATATTCAACACGTGAACACGTGACTACAAGCACATCCACAAGCCTATGATTTTGGGAGAAAGATCATGATTCTTGGGAGGAGTTTTACCATGAAGTGGTTCTTTGTTCTCTGCTTTTTGCCTACGTGGTACAGCAAACAGAAATACATCTTGAGACATCCTGACTACATACTAATAAATCTCATATAATTGTGTGTAGGAGCAAACTTCTTTTGAAGCTCTGTGAAGTTGACCTTATCAGAGAAGGAATGTTCTGTGGCTATCTCATAGGTGTTGTTACATTTACTGGCAAACATCTTTGTAACCTTGGCATCAAACAGATTTCTGCTTACATGATAACAATTAGCCAGACTTACCTATGCTGATATTTTTGCACATAAGCAATTTCTCAAAACTTGCTCATGCTTATATTTGCACATAAGTAATTTCATAAACAGTTTCATAAAGGGGTTCACACAACCCCAATTCTTAAGAGAGATCAAAGGAATCTCACACTGATCAATTTGGAAAATAGATTTTGTCTCTGAAAGTGTGGGGGGAGAGAGATTGATGACCAGTGAAGAGAGGGGGGTCCTCTCCAGGCAGGGAGGGGCTGTTGGAAATTAAGTGTGGTGTGTGTGTGGATTTATTTATTTATTTATTTATTAATTAATTTTATACCACCTTCTCCCGGGACTCAGGGCAGTTTACAGCCATATTAAAATACCAATATAAAAATAAAACACATATATTTAAAACAATTAAAACCAAATATTTGATGGCCAAATCACTAAAATGGTAAAACCGATTTAAAACCCATTTAAAATTTCACTAAAATATTTCTTAGGCTAGTCCAGCGATGGAATAATAAGGTCTTCAGTTCACGTTTGAAGGCCGGAGGTCGGGAGTTGTCGTAACCCGGAGGTAGCTCATTCCACAGGGCGGTGCTGCCACAGAGAGGCTCCCTGGGGGTCCAACCAGCATTGTTTGGTCGACGGCACCCTGAGGAGGCCCGCTCTGTGGGAGCGCACAGGTCGTTGGGAGGCAATCGGTGGCAGAAGGCGGTCTCATAGATATACCGGTCCTAAGCTATGGAGCACTTTAAAGGTGGTAACCAACACCTTGAATTGCACCCGGAAGGCCACCGGCAGCCAGTGTAGGCTGCGCAGGATAGGTGTTATGTGGGAGCAACGTGGTGCTCCCTCTATCACCCGCGCGGCTGCATTCTGGAATAGCTGGAGCCTCCTAGTGCTCTTCAAGGGGACCCCCATGTAGAGAGCATTGCAATAGTCCAGGCGGGAAGTGACGAGGGCGTGAGTGACCGTGCATAAGGAGTCCCGGTCAAGGAAGGGGCGCAACTGGCAGATCAGGTGAACCTGATAAAATGCTCCCCTGGCGACAGCCATCAAATGTTCCTCTAAGGACAGCCGATCGTCCAGGAGAACGCCTAAGTTGTGCACTCTTCCCCTGGGGATCAGTACTTCCTCCCCAACAGTCAGCGATGGTGTAAGCTGACTGTACCGGGACGCCGGAACCCAAAGCCACTCTGAGCTGGAGCCTGTTCCTCCCCATCCAGACCCGCACGACCTCAAGACACCGGCCCATCCGGTTCAGGGTGGAAATGTACAGCTGAGTATCATCAGCGTACAGATGATAATCCACCCCGAAACCACGGATAACCTCACCCAGCGGCTTCATATAGATGTTGAACAGGAGAGGCGAGAGAACAGACCCCTGAGGCACCCCACAAGTGAGGCGCCTCGGGGTCGATCTCTGCCCTCCTGCCAACACCGTCTGTGAACGGTCAGAGAGATAGGATGAGAACCACCAATAAACGGTGCCTCCCACCCCCAATCCCTCCAATCGCCGCAGCAGGATACCATGGTCGATGGTATCAAAAGCTGCCGAGAGATCTAACAGAACCAGGACAGAGGAACATCCCCTGTCCCGGGCCCTCCAGAGGTCATCCACCAACACGACCAAAGCCCTCTCGGTGCTGTATCCGGGTCTGAAACCGGACTGGAATGGGTCCAGATAGACAGTTTCCTCCAGGTATTGAGGAAGCTGATATGCCACCACACTCTGAACAACCTTCGCCAAAAAGCGAAGGTTGGAGACTGGACGATAGTTCGCTAATACAGCTGGGTCCAGGGAGGGCTTCTTGAGGAGGGGCCTCACCACCGCCTCTTTCAAGGCGGTGGGGAAAATGCCCCCCAACAAAGAAGTGTTGGTAACTCCCAGGAGCCAGCCACGTGAAACTTCCCGTGTGGCCAGTACCATCCAGGAGGGACACGGGTCCAATAAACATGTGGTGGGATTCAACCTACCCAACAACCTGTCCATGTCATCGGGAGTCACAGGATCAAACTCAGCCCAGATAACACTCTCAAGACTCGTCCCCGCCATCCCACCCGGATCTATCCAATCAGTGTCCAGTCCGTCCCGAATCTGAGCGATTTTATCGGACAGATACTGTACAAAATCCTCAGCACACCCCTGTAAGGGGTTCTCCCGAGCCTCCTGCATAAGCAGGGAGCGGGTCACCCTAAACAGGGTGGCTGGGTGATTATCTGCCGATGCGATGAGTGCGGAGAAATAATTATGTTTCGCCGCCCTGATCGCCACTAGGTATGTCTGAATATATGACCTCACTAGTGTTCGGTCAAGTTCGGAGCAGCTGGACCTCCAAGCGCTCTCTAGGTCTTTCCGCGCTCATCTCAGCTCCTCATTATACCAAGGAGCTGGTTGAGTTCGCCACCGGGTCAGAGGCTGCAAAGGCACGATGCGGGCACCAGCCACGCCTTCTCCCAGGCGGACCAGTTCCTCGGCCGAGCTGGGCTAAGTCCTCGAAATGGCCCAAGCCCGTCAGAAACCTCTCAGGGTCCATCAGGCCTGGGACGGAACCATTGAACCGGTTCCGCCTCTCTGTGAGGTGTAGCGTTCGAAAGTCTAGCTGAAGGAGCAAATGATCTGACCATGACAGGGTGAGATATTAACTCCTAACTCCAGATCATTTAGCCACTGTCCGAGACAAAATAGACCCAAAGTAGCTGGGATGGTGGATCCAGAGGCAGCGGAGGGAGGAGCCTCCTGTGGGGGCAGGAAAGAGGAAGAGGTGGAAGAACTATCAAACTATACGTACCACAAACTACCACCAAGATCAGGAAAAGCAAACTACCCATATCAATAAAAAAGCTTCAATCTAAAAAAAGATCCCTCTGGAAAAAAACCAAAAAGGGCTATGTAGCTAATTTTAAAAATCGCTACAGAACTATATGCAACCAAATAAAAACTGAATGCATAAATTACACACCAAGCAGAAGAGGATCTTCCTGCGCATAATTCAATCGTGCCTTCTATAATTTTGTCAACAACAAGCTTAAAAACTCTAGATCCATGCCACCACTAAAAGATTCTAATGGCAATGAATACAATAATGAAGTAACTAAAGCAAACCTCTTTAACAAATTCTTTGGCTCAGTTTTTGTCAACAGTGATGGCACATATCCCACATTCCCAAATTGTACAAGCAATGAGCATGACAACTTAACAAATATTGATTTTACAGAAGAAAATGTTGGTAAAGCTCTTTGTAACTTGAAACCATCTCTATCCATTGGACCTGATGGACTTTGTGCTTACTTCTTAAAAAAACTCTCTAGTAATCTAGCAGAACCCCTAAGTATAATCTTTAATATTTTATTTATTTATTAAATTTTTATACCGCCCTTCTCCCGAAGGACTCAGGGCGGTGTACAGCCAAAATAAAAACAGAATATATACAATTAAGACAACATTTAAAACAAAGCAAATTATAAGGCTGATAATTAATAATTTAGATTTAAAATTTTTAAATATTAAGAAAACCCAATTAAAATTCAACACTATTATGCCAGTCCCGCTTGAATGAATAAATATGTTTTGAGCACACGACGGAAGGTCCGAAGATCAGGCACTTGACGTAGGCCAGGGGGAAGTTCGTTCCAGAGCGTCACTGCCCCCACAGAGAAAGCAGTACTCCAGGGGACCCCCAGCCGACACTGTTTGGCGGACGGCACCCTGAAGAGACCCTCTCTGTGAGAGCGTACGGGTCGGTGGGAGGCAAAAGGTAACAGCAGGCGGTCTCGTAAGTACCCGGGTCCTAAGCCATGGAGCGCTTTAAAGATGGTAACCAAAATCTTGAAGCGCACCCGGAAAACCACAGGAAGCCAGTGCAGACTACAGAGCAGTGATGTCACGTGAGGAGCCACGGCGGCTCCGTTACTACCGCAGCCGCATTCTGGACTAACTGTAGCCTCCGGTGCACCTCAAGGGCAGCCCCATGTAGAGAGCATTGCAATAATCCAACCTCGGCGTAACCAGAGCGTGAGTGACCGTGCATAAGGCATCCCGGTCAAGGAAGGGGACAACTGGCGGACCAGCGAACTTGGTAAAGCCCTCCTGGAGACGGCCAAGATGTTCATCGAGGACAGCCGTCCATCCAGGAGGACACCCAAGTTGCGAACCACCTCCTTGGGGCCACTAACTGCCCCCAACAGTCAGCTGCGGACTGTATCGGGATGCCGGCATCCACAGCCACTCCGTCTTGGAGGATTGAGCTTGAGTCTGTTTCTCCCCATCCAGACCCGCACAGCTTCCAGGCACCGGGACAGCACTTCACCGCTGCTGGGGTGGTCCGGGTGGAAAAGTACAGCTGAGTATCATCAGCGTACAGATGATAACTCACCCCAAACCACTGATGACCTCACCCAGCGATATAGATGTTGAACAGGGTGAGAGAATCGACCCTGAGGCACCCCACAAGTGAGGCGCTCGACGACCTCTGCCCCCTGTCAACACCTCTGCAGTCAGAGATAGGAGGAGAACCACCGATAACGGTGCCCCCACTCCCAATCCCTCCAACTGCAGCAGGATACCATGGTCGATGGTATCAAAAGCCACTGAGATCTAATAGGACCAAGGCAGAGGAGCAACCTGTCCCTGGCCCTCCAGAGGTCATCCACCAACGACCAAAGCCGCCTCTTATAACCGGTCGGAAGCCGGACTGAACGGGTCTAGATAGACAGCTTCCAGGTGCCGGAGCTGCCATCAACCACATTTTCTACAACCTTCGCCACAAAGCGAAGGTTGAGACTGGACGATAATTTCCCAAAATAGCTGGGTCCAGGAAGGCTTGAGGAGTCTCACCACTTTCAAGGCGGCGGGAAAACCCTTCCACCAAAGAAGCATTTATAATCCCTGAGCCAGCCTCGTGTCACTTCCTGAGCAGCCAGCACTAACCAGGAAGGACACGGGTCCAGTAAACATGTAGTTGCTGTAACCTCCCCAGCAACCTGTCCACGTCCTAAGAGCCACAGAATCAAACTCATCCCAAATAACCTCAGACGTCCTCTGTCATCTCGTTGATCATTGCAATCTTGGTCCAAACTATCCTGTTGAACGATTTTATCGATAGATAACCGCGAAACTCCTCAGCTCATCCCTGAAGGTCATCCCGCCCTCTTGATGAAGGAGGGAACGGGTCACCAAAAAAGGCGGCCGGGCGTTATCTGCCGATGCAATGAGGGTGGAACGAGAACGCTCGCCTCATTGCCACTAGGTAGGTCCTAGTAAAGGACCTCACTAGTGTCCAATCAGCCCAACGCTAGACCTCCAAGTACTCTCTAGGCGTCTTCCGTTCATCTCTCTCAGCCTCGGAAAACCAAGGAGCCAATTGAGATCTACGCCGGGTCAGAGGTCAAGGCACGACACGTCCAAAGCCCAGCCGCCCGCTCCCAGGCCGCAACCAGTTCTTCAGTCGTGTGGTAAGATCCTCAGATGCCCATCAGGAACTCCGGGTCCATCAGGCGCTGGGACGGAACCAACGATGGCTCCTCCCCGCGTGGTGAGCAGCGGTCCGAAAGTCTAGGCGAAGAAGAAAATGATCTGACCATGACACCGGTTCTTTCACTATATCTCCTAAATCCAGATCATTTACCCACTGACCCAATATAACTTTTACTACCAGTTCCCTTCCCAATTTCTGGTCACTAGCTACAGTCATTCCAGTTTTCAAAAAAGGCGACCCCAGCTTAGTTGATAATTATAGACCAATCTATATTGCCTGCAAGGTTATGGAATCCATCATCAACCAATCCATTACCTTGCACTTAGAAATACACAACCTTCTCTCAAATAAACAAATTGGCTTCAGGAAAAAATTATCATGCAATTTACAACTTCTCCACTGTAAAAAACCTATGGACTACAAATCCTGATCTAGGTAAATCAATAGATGCAATATACATAGACTTCTGTAAAGCTTTTGACTCAGTAGTACATGATAAACTTCTCCTAAAATTAAAATCCTATGGCATTTCAGGACCCTTGGATATCTGCTTTTCTGTCAAACAGACAACAAATAGTTAAAATTGGTAATGCTCTATCAAATTGTCTGTCATGGTGTTCCTCAAGGTAGTTCTTGGACCTACTCTCTTTATAATATTAAATGATCTTTGTAATCATATCTCAAGTAACTGTGTTCTCTTTGCTGATGATGTCAAACTTTTCAACACCACTGACAATACATCCACAATTCAAAAGGACCTTGATCATCTAACTGCTTGGTCTAAAATTTGGCAACTACAAATCACAACCAGTAAATGCTCAGTCTTGCATATTAAGAAAGAACCAATCACAAAGTACATGCTTGATGGACATTGCCTCGCAGATGACCCTCACCCTGTCAAAGACCGAGTTTTACATCTAACGAAAGTGCCAAAGCCCACTGCAACTATATAGCTAAGAAGGCTCTAAGAGTTGTTAACTTAATTTTACGTAGCTTCTTTTCAAAAACACCATGCTACTGACCAGAGCATATAAAACATTTGTTAGGCCAATTCTTGATTACTGCTCCTGTCTGGAACCCATACCATATATCTGACATCAACAGATGTCCAAAGGTATTTTACGAGAAGAATTCTCCATCGAAACCAATAAAATACCTTATTCCACCAGACTTGATATCCTGGGTCTAGAAAACTTGGAACTCTCGACAGGATCTGGGTTTAGTATAAAATCATCCGTTGTAATGCCTTCCTGTCAATGACTTTTTAGTTTCAATAACATATCACAAGAGCTACCAACAGAAACTCAATGTCAACTCCAGTTTAGATTGCAGAAAACACGATTTCTGTAACAGAATTGTATATGCTTGGAATGCATTACCTGACTCTGTGGTTTTCTCATAACCCCAAAGGCTTTACTCAAAAACCATGGTTGACCTCACCACTTTCCTGAGGACTCTAAGGGGCATATAAGAGCACAAACGTGTACTGCTGTCCTATTGTTTCTTCCTATGTATATATATGTTTAGTAGCTTCTCATATATACGCTCATATATTATATAACCCTTTATGCAATGCTTGTATATATTGTTACGAAAATAAAATAAATAAATAAAAATAAATAAAAATAAAAATAAAGAAGGAAGAAGGATTCCATTTCTACATGTTTTCTTTTACAGCAAAGGAAGGGAAGTGACTGGAAGAGTGATGGAGAAGCTGTGGTTCAGCCAGGAGATGAGGGGACTAGAGTTACAGGTCAGAGTATCCTGGGGACAGTCTAGATGGTCTCCAACCCTCCTTCCCAAGAAATGGTGCCCCAGAGGAAGTTTGAGATAGCAGAAGAATCCAGGCTGCCATTCTCCTCCTTTTATTCAACACACCTTCAGCCTCCATTTTAACAGGTTGCAAGGGACAAAGGGTCATCAGCTACTAAAGATTTTTGCATCAGAGAGCAGTTAATTCATGAGTGCTGTAAAAAGAGATGAAGAAAATTAAATATGAGAAACATTTACTGCAAATCATATTTTTTCCTTTTCAGCCCCCACCCAGGCAGGCCCCACTGCAGTGAGACAGGCAGGACAAGGAGAATCATTTCAGGAGGAAAAGGCTGAAGGACCAGAATTCCTCCCATTTCATCTCCAGGGATTCTGGATTTCTAATTGACTTAATTAGTGGGTTAATCATGCTTCCCTTTCCTGCAGACCTTCATATCAGAGAAGATGCTACATTGGCAAAGAGCCTTCACTTGACAGAAATTGTGAATTTGGAAAAGTTCAGGAAGAACAGCCTGTCAAGGCTCCAACTATGAACCCAAAGGAATCTGCATAAGAAGGATCATCTCTGACTGGAGGAGAAGGTCAGTTCAGTGAAGTTTTGAGAATTCATTAAGACAATAGGATCTTCTCAAGGACTAGCCCAATTTCCATCCAAGTGCGGATGGAGCTTGAGAACAGCTAACGAATGATAGAAATACCTGAGATCAGTGGTGGGTTTCAAATACTACCGGTTCTGTGGGTGTGGCTTGGTCCAAAGTTAAAATCCCCATTTCTTCCCGATCAGCTGGGACTGGGAGGCAGAGAATAGATGAGGCAACAGAGGTATTTGCTGCCTCTGAACTACTCAAAATTTCCGCTACCGGTTCTCCAGAACTGGTCAGAACCTGCTGAAACCCACCTCTGCCTGAGATGTTATGTTAATTATCAGCAATTTAACTGGGCAGATCTCCTGCCATTTGCTGAAGTGGCCTAGAATACCGCAGTGCATACTAGCATGGCACTCCCCCCTTTTAAAATAGCCACAGGGGTGGAATTTGTCCCTATGCCTGAATAACCTTGGGAACCCCCCTCCACAGTGAGCCTAACAGAATGGGTGGGTGGCTTAGGGGTGGGGGAGAACCTGTCCTCCCAAGGGGGAAAAGATCCCTCCTTCCTTCCTTTGCAATTTCCCAAAACTTGAAAAATTCTGAAGATTTTAGCATTTGTTTGCTTTTGTTTTGATGCAATCCTTTTCAGATCTCTGTAAGGAAAAGCTGCCCAAAATTTGCTGTATCCACAGCAATTTTCAGGCATGTTTTTAAGAAAATTAAGGAATTTATAACTTTTAGGAGGGGCTGAGATGAAGGAAGAAGAAAAACTCACCCAGGTGGTTGGATGGGAGTTGCTGGAAGGAGAAAAGACCCAATCAGAACCTTCATGGGCTGCAGGACTCAGTTCCCCATCGATAGCCCATAATAGTTGTGTGAGCACTTATAGAAACAAGAGAAGTTGCCAAAATATTCTCAAGGCCCCTTGGCCACCTGCTAAGCTTGATGAGAGGCTCCTAGATGGTCTACAATTCCAGCCCCCAGACTCACCTTTCTTGCTCTTCAGGTAGGAGAGCCCCACAGCCAGGAAGGCCACTCCTATCACAGATGATCGTCCAGAGTTTGCCCTGGCAGAGCTGGAGGAACGGGCTCTGGGAAGAGAAGAGCTCACCTGAGCAGGAGGATCAGGCCCACCTTAGGAGGGTCCATTCAGGCTACAGAGAGTTCTCAGGGCAGGATGGGGTCCCAGACAGGAAGGAGGACCATCACTGGACAGTGATGGGGGCCTCCAGGCTGGCATGCTCCACCTTGCAATGTAGACATCCCCGCTGGGGCAGTCTCCATCACCTGAGCTGGTAGGTCCAGTCTCCGCTCTGGAGCTCCTAAAGGCCACACCTCCTTCTCTGGCTGCCATTCTTCAGCCACTGATCTCGATCTCCACGGGTAAAAGCCCGCTGCAGAGGAGGATGGTGTTAAGTCCATCTTGGTGGGGAGATGGTGACGGTGGGCTTGGCTGGAGGAAGGAGGAGAGGAACAGGAGAGACAGGGCCCAGAACAGAGTTGGTTAGTTCAGGCCAACATCCGCTTTTACTCCTAAATATTAACTTTAAGTCATGAAATCTTCACTCCAGTTCGATGAAACAAATATTCAAACTTTTATTACAATTTAGCTTAAGCAGTATTTCAGTGAAGCTAAATCAGATCAGCTGATTGACATTTTATCTGCTAGAAATGTGCACATTTTTATAAGAATATCTTAATTATACATGTGGACATCTGCATTTATATTTCAAGACTCAGTTTAGTATAAGGCAATATTACCTGTATATTTACAAAGTCAACTTATTAACAATCTCATTTTACACCTTATGGCATAACTAGTCTTTCACAATGCATAATTGCACAGCTTTTTGACATACAGTTGACATATTGGACATGCTTGTTGCACAGCGACATGAGCCAGCAACCAGCAGCAAGGTCAGATTTCCCACTGGTGGAATGGATCCAGCTTTGGAAAGGAAGGTGGGGGCAGTTGGAGGCTGAGGAGATCAGGCAGATCCCAGGATCACAGCAGAACCTTGGAGAGAATCCCTCTTGATCTCCTCCTTCAGCCAATGCTCCAACTGCCATTTGTCAGAAATGGTATAGCTTGGGTTTGACTAGATGACCTACAAGGTCCCTTCCAACTCTTCTTAGTCTGTAACCTTTGTAAACTCTGGATGGATTAATGGGGTTAGTCTGCATGAGCAAGAGAGTTGACAATGGATCTATTCCAACTCTGAGTCTTTTACAGCATTTTTTCTGTTGAGGATTTTCTTATTAACAGTAAATTTATGACAAACCAAGATGTAGGCTGCGAAATGCTCTCAATGGTTTCTTTATTTCTAATTGTTCTCTGTGACTCATACAGATTTTACCAGAGACCATCTAAAAATTAAGCAAGATTTCTTTACAGCTTTTATCTCACCCCGCCTGTCTTTATAAACAGGAGGAGATTCTAACAGGAGGAGGCAAGGAGCCATGGATTACTAAAAAACCAAAAGAAATTGAAGAGAGGTAAACGAGCTGATAAACTGATTAAGAAATCATAAAATCTGCCTTCAATTTTCCTAACAAAAAGCTCACGGCAAACAAGATGGATGAACACCTCTTAAACAAATTTATTCTGATTTTAATCCTCTTCTGAAACCAAATGAATCAATTGAAGATAGCAGCCTGAACATTCTAGGTGATTGAAATTGATCAGACAGAATTACAGAAACATCTGGTATTTGTATTAAAATCAGATTTAAAAGTAATTTATAAAATTCTGTGACAACAATTAAAGACTTAATTATCAACTGCAAACCATACTATCTTGTGAATTTTCCTTTTCAGAATGATGTCAAAGCCTGTGTAAACAAGGCATGAACCTGACTAAATCAGGAGGCTAAATAAACACCTGATTCACCATTTTGGGATCTAAACAGCTATACAAAATATTTCATTGTCACAATCTCCCACCAAAATTGACCAATTAAAGATTTATGTACCTGCAGCTAGGACACTCTGATTGCATGATTCACCTTGAGCTACAGGCAAGACTTAAACCACAAAACCAACAATTAAATCAGTTAAGACCTGGACAGAGGCAAAATTAAAGCTACAGGCATGTTTTGATCAAATATTTTAAATACCTGCAGACCTGATGAACCCAGATACTGTAACATATGTCAGTGAAAAGGAACTATGAATACACAGTAATTTCTGAAAGAAGCCTTTATTAGAACACATGACCACTAACAAGATACATATTCCATCCTTTATTTAGGTAAATGAAACCTTGTTAGTTGACTTTGAAAATATAAACAGAATCTATTTTTCAGCCAACATCCTGATACTTTTGAATAATTTAACTGATATTTATTTCTGCTTATAAAACCAATTAAAAATGAGATGTCACCATGTGGAAAGCAATTAAGATCCTGACATAACAGTGTGAGTGATTAACCTGAAAGAGCGCTTTTTCAACAGAAACTGCATTCCAAGATATTGACAACTAGAGCCTGTAAGAAGATCACCACCAAGGAGCTGGCATTGACAGATAGTGATCCTGAAGGAAACAATTATAAATATGTTACATTTTTCTCAGATCCAACTCTAAGTCCATCACCAAATTTAAAGTACTTTTCTTTATTCAAATGTGAATTCTTTCCAAAACCAAGCTTTTTTCTGTGCACCCTAGAACATATAAATTCACAAACAAAATGTTTATTTTTTATTCAAAAGTTTTACAATTTTTTCCCTTTCTCCTCCCTCCTTCACAACCTCCCCCCGACTTCCCGGAACGAGCACAAGGTATAGTTAAAATAAAACAAACATATGCTAAAAATTTTCATCCCAACTTAATTATACCCTACAATCATCAATTCCTAACTTCCCCAAACAATCAAAATAATACATCAAATCATTCAAAACAGTCTGATAACTCTTAGTCTGATATCTACTGAATATAGTCAATCCATTTTTCCATTCCTTAAGTATCTTCTTGTATTGTCTTTCAAAAGGCTGATATCTTCGCCATCTCAGCCAAATTGGCAACTTTCAATATCCATTCTTCTATTGTTGGTACTTCTTTTCTTCCAATATTGTCCTATTAGTAATCTTGCTGCAGTTATTAGATTTAAAATCAATTTAGTCTCAATTACTGTACAATCCGTAATAATTCCCAACAAGAAAAATTGCGGCAGGAACTTTATCTTCTTTTCAGAACATTTTGTAAAATCCACCAAATTTTTATCCAAAAGGCCTTTATGTCCTTACAAGTCCACCAAATGTGAAAATATGTAGTCATCACAATTACATCTCCAACATTTTGCTTGCATTTCTGGATACATACACGATAATTTTTAGGATCTAGATGCCATCTATAAAACATTTTATAAAAATTTTCCTCAGATTCTGTGCTCGTGAATTTAACATTTCTAACCCAAATTTTTCCCAAGTTTCCAATAATATTGGCTCCTGAAAATTTTGTGCCCACTTTATCATACAGTCCTTTACCAAGTCCCTTTCAGAATCTATTTCAAGTAACACATTATACAATCTCTTTATATGCTCCTGAGACTGATTTCTAATTTGCTTTACCAAATTTCCTCTCTGCTCTATACCAATTTTCTGATCTCCTTCCATCTAGCACGTAGTTGCTCATATTGAAACCAAGTATAATTTTTCCTTCCTCTTTAATACTTGCAGAGATTTTAACTGCAAATTACCTCTTTCAGTATACAAAAGATCTTTATATGTAATCATTTCCTGATTCTGTTCTATGTTTATATTTTCTACTGTATGTCTAGGACTTGCCCATATAGGAACCTTATAATTTAGTTTATAAGAGTATTTTTCCAAACACGCAGAAGGGCATTTCTTAGCACATGATTTTAAAGGCCTTATCCACTTTTTGTCATAAATTAAATATGCATGCCATCCATATAACAAATCATAACCTTCTATATTCAAAATTCTGTCCTCTGTTAAATTAAACCAATCACTTATTGCAGAGAGAGCTGCTTCATAATATAATTTAAAATTAGGCATTTTAAACCTCCCTTTCCGAGAATCTTGAATTATTTTCATTTTAACCCTAGCTTTTTTACCTTCCCATATAAATTTGTTAATTCCCTTCTGCCATTCCTCAAGATTCTTATCTTTCTTAATTATTGGTATCATCTGAAAGAGGAATAAAAATCTAGGTAAAACATTCTCCCCAACAAAGATAATTGCAATTTTTTCCAAACAATCAACTCCTTCTGAACTTTTTGCCATAAAACCTCATAGTTATTCTTATACAATTTCACATTTGACGACGTAATATAAACCCCTAAGTATTTAACCTTCTTTACAATTTCAAATCCTGTTACTTCCTCTAGTTTTTCTTTCTGTTGTCTGGCCATATTTTTTATTATCACTTTTGTCTTTTTCTGATTTACCTTAAACCCTGAGACATTCCCATATTGATCAATTATTTCCAACAAAGATTTACTAGAATTTATACGGTTTGTTAAAGTAATCACCAAATCATCTGCAAAAGCTCTTAACTTATATTCATACTGTCTAACTCTAATTCCCTCTATCTCCTTTACTTCTCGTATTTTATCCAATAATGGTTCTAGAGTTAAAATAAACAATAATGGTGATAAAGGACATCCCTGTCTTGTTCCTTTCGCAATCTTAAAAGGTTCTGTTAAGCTACCATTGATTATAATCTGTTTGCTCTCCATAAATTGCCCTAATTATTCTTAAAACCATCTCCAAATTGCATCTTTCTATTAATTTAAATAAAAATCCCAATGCAATCGATCAAAAGCTTTCTCTGCATCGAGAAAATAAATGCTGCTGGAATAAAATTTTTCTTTTCTAAGTACTCCAGTAAATTAACAATCTGCCTAACATTATTCCTCATCTGTCTCCCTTTATAAATCCAGATTGATCATTATGAATTCTTCGCTGCAGAATCAACATTAATCTATTAGCTATTATTTTAAAAAATCTTATAATCATTATTTAAAAGTGAGATTGGCCTATAATTCCCAGGTTTAGAACAATCCTGTTCCTCTTTGGTATCAATGAAATAAAAGAGGTTCTCCATGAGGGGAATTCCTCCTAGTTGTATCTGATTAAATAATTCCTTAAGTGGACCTAACATCTCATCCTGTAAATTCCTATAATAACTAACTGAGCCCATCCTCAGGAGTTTTCCCATTTTAATTGTTTAATTACCAAAATAATTTCTTCCGAGGTTATAGGCCGATTCAATTCATCCGTTGTTCTAAAGTTAAATTTTAACCTTATATTCCTTCAAATAATTATCAATATCCCTATTCAATATATTATCTTTAAGATATAAATTTGTATAATATTCTAAAAAGCTTTTTAATTTTATCCTGTTGATATCTCTTTACCTTTATATTCTATTTTTCTATAGTACGTTGTTTTGTCTTTTCCTTAAAGTATATAACCACCTACCAGGTCTATTTGCATTACAAAAGTATTATGTTTGGCATATTGTATATTTGTTGCCACCTGATCAGCCATTATCATATTAAATTGATTCTGTAGTAACTTTATTGCATCTTTAAGTTTTTGATCATGGATTATGTATTAATAATGTTGTTTCTTATAAATTTTCCTCTTCTAAATACCTACGCTGTCTTTGTTGCTTATTTCTCTGTCTATTATTAAGATATATTAACACACCTCTCATAAAAGCTTTACTGGAGTCCCAAACCATTTCTATCGATGTTTCATTATTCAAATTATAATCAAAAAATTCTTTCATCTGCTTTTTACATTGATTTACATTATCCTGATATCTAAACAAATTTTCATTTAATCTCCAAGTTCTTCTACCCTCTTTTCCATATTGCAATTCCATCCAAACAGGACTATGATCAGACAAACATCTTGGAAATATCTTAGTTTTCTTCACCCTAAAAAGCAAATCATTAGAAATTAAAATAAAATCAATACGTGAGAAGGATTGATGCCTATCAGAAAAAAAAGTATAGTCTCTTTCCTCCAAATTCCGCAGTCTCCATACATCTCTTAACTCAAAATCTTCTATCATATCAAAAAAGGATTTAGGCAGCTTTGCATGTGCAGGTATCTTCTTGGAAGAAATTCTCTTGTCCTTTCGTATCTATTACTCCATTCCAATCTCCCAATATAATACGATTTATAATCCCATAGATTCAACTTATCATATAACATTCTATAAAATTTTTCTTGTTGCTGATTGGGTGCATATATACCAAGCAAGAGAGTCCTTTTTGTTTCTATTGTAAGTTCAATAGCAATATATCTTCCGTGAATATCTGCCTCTATTAACTTGGCTGGTATATCTTTTCTCAAATAAACCACTATGCCATGTTTTTTCTCCAAAGCTGAAGCAACAAAATGTTTACCTAACTTTGAGTTTATTAGGTACTTTTGATCTGATAATTTAATATGCGTTTCTTGTAAGCAAATAACATCATTTTTAAATTGTTTCAAATAATGAAACATTTTTCTGTTGTTCTGAGCTGAGTTCAAACCATTGACATTCCAAGTCAAGATTTTATTTGCCATTACTGGCTGCCAGTTTTGAGCAATCAACTGAAGATCGCCCCCCCGTATCTTCGGCCGTGCCCCTCCCACCGCTTCTGTAGCAGAATCCTGAACTTTACTTTGAGTTTGTTGCTCCTTTTCTTTACGCTTAAGGGCTCCCCTCGTCAGTCTTTGTTCTTGTGGTTGTTCCTCTGATGGTAACATCACTGGAATCACCTCAGCTTCCACACCCATTTGAGTCTCTTGAATTCTTTTTTCTATTATTTCTATTTCAAATTTCAGCACTGTAGAAAGAAAATCTTTGGCCTTAAGCACTGTGTCAATACGATATCTCCTTCCTTGATAATACACTGTCAAGCCAACTGGAACCTCCCATCTAAATTGAATCTGGTATTTCTTAAGTTCTTGTGAAAAATGTAAAGTCCTTTCTATCCCTTAACATCTTGGGAGGAATCTCTTTCAAAACCTTCAACTCCTGTTCCCTATTTTCAAGTTTTTCTGAAAAGCAACTTGCAAAATTTGATTCCTCACTGTTCTTTTCAAAAATAAACCACAATGTCTCTAGGAAGTTTTTTTTGCCTAGCAATCCAAGAATTAACTCTATAAATTTTGTCAATTTGATAAGCAACCTCTTGTGGATCAAGTTCAATAAATTCAGCCAGAGCTTCTGATAAAATTTTTTAAATCTTCCCTTTCTCCTCATTCAAACCTCTAATTCTCAGAGCTCCTTCCATCATTCTATACTGCATCACCACCACTTGATCTTCATTTTTATCCAATTTGATTTGCATTCCCCATTCTATTTTCTATTTGTTGATTTGACTGAACAATTTCTTGCACCTCCTCCTCCACTTCCTCCAGTCTTTTGTCAAACCTTGAAAAGCCATCAAGATATCTTCTCTTATTTTTTATTATTCTTTTATTTCTTCTTTTATTTTCTCATTATTATCCATAATCTCCTTAAACCTTTCTTCAGACACTTTCCTTGCTCTTTAATCAGATCTTCTAAAGTTGGTTCAGAACCCTTCTGCCCCAGTCTTAGGTGGTTTAGTAGCCATTTCAGTTTTAAAATTCACAAAATATAAGTCTAGAAACTTCTCTTTTCCCTTTAAGTATAGGAGAGCTCAGTTCACTTCATTAAAATCCACACATAACATTTCTTATCTTCTTAGTTGCACAGACTTTTGAAATTCCATTCGTCACTTTCACTCCCGTTCAGGCGCCATCTTTAAGAGTCAATTAAAACAAAGGAAAAAATTTTTCTTTTTAGAAGGTAGAAGTCAGGAAATCAAAAATACTTGCAATCCAATAATTGTCCGCTGGCACTCATTCCGTCTGCTTAAAGAGATCCATAAAGATAAGACAATTAGCAGAGATGGACACTTTCTTCTTTTCCTGCTTTTGCAGGAGCGCACTGAAGTCGGAGCTTATGGCAGGAATATTTATGGGACTCGACTTCAAGCTCTGCTTAATTAAAACAAAGCCTCTGGGGAGGTCTACCAACATTTCCTGCTGCTCTTATCTTCCCCTTTCATCCAGGGAAAAAGATTAAAGCCGGCTTTTCCTGGCTTTACGATGTTCAGTGCGGAGCCCCTTTAATTAGGGCTCAGCGAAGAGGTGGAGCCACCCGGAAACTACAGCCACCTATCTCCACAACCCCCATCTCAGACACACCAACAACAGCCAAGCCTCCTACAACTGACCCCATTTCATTGGGTTCACAACCCCTAGTGATCACAGAAAACAAAGTGCAGGACCTATTTCACAGACAAAAGCCAGGAAAAGCTCCAGGCCCAGACAAGATAACTCCTTCTTGCTTAAAAGTCTGTGCTGACCAATTGGCCCCCATCTTCACCCATATTTTCAATAAATCACTAGAGATGTGTTATGTTCCTTCTTGCTTCAAACCCTCTACCATCATCCCAGTGCCGAAGAAGCCCACCATCAAGGAACTGAATGACTACAGACCAGTTGCTTTAACATCTGTAGTCATGAAAGCCTTTGAAAGGCTAGTGCTTTCCTACTTGAAAACCATCACTGTTAGACCCCTTGCAATTTGCATACCGAGCAAATAGATCAACAGATAATGTTGTTAATATGGCTCTGCACTACATTCTACAACATCTTGAGTCTCCAAAGACCTATGCAAGGGTCCTCGTTGTAGACTTTAGTTCAGCATTCAATACCATCATTCCAGACACTCTTCTAACTAAGCTAAACCAGCTACAGGTACCGGAACAGACTTGTAAGTGGATCACAAGCTTCCTAACAAACAGGAAGCAGCAGGTGAAGCTAAGCAAGATCACATCAAATACCTGTACAATTAGCACAGGGGCCCCCCAAGGCTGTGTGCTCTCCCCACTTCTCTTCTCTCTGTATACCAATGACTGCATCTCCAACGATCCATCTGTTAAGCTACTGAAGTTCGAAGATGACACAACAGTGATTGGTCTCATTTGAGACAATGACGAATCCGCATATAGACGAGAGGTCGAACGACTAGCCTTGTGGTGCAACCAAAACAATCTGGAACTGAACACACTCAAAACCATAGAAATGGTGGTAGACTTTAGGAGAAACCCTTCCATACTTCCACTTCTCACAATACTAGACAACACAATATCAACAGCAGAAACCTTCAAATTTCTAGGTTCTACCATATCGCAAGATCTAAAATGGACAGCTAACATCAAAAACATCATCAAAAAAGGACAACAAAAATGTTCTTTCTGCGCCAACTCAGAAAGCTCAAACTGCCCAAGGAGCTGCTGATTCAGTTCTACAGAGGAATTATTGAGTCTGTCATTTGCACCTCTATAACTGTCTGGTTCGGTTCTGCAACCCAACAAGAAAGACACAGACTTCAGAGGATAATTAGTACTGCAGAAAAAATAATTGCTACCAACCTGCCTTCCATTGAGGACCTGTATACTGCACGAATCAAGACGAGGGCTGTGAAAATATTTACAGATCCCTCACATCCAGGACATAAACTGTTTCAACTCCTATCCTCAAAACGACGCTGTAGAGCACTGCACACCAGAACAACTAGACACAAGAACAGTTTTTTCCCGAAGGCCATCACTCTGCTAAACAAATAATTCCCTCAATACTGTCAAACTATTTACTAAATCTGCACTACTATTAATCTTCTCATAGTTCCTATCACCCATCTCTTTCCACTTATGACTGTATGACTGTAACTTTGTTGCTGGCAATCCTTATGATTTATATTGATATATTGACCATCATTTGTGTTGTAAATGTTGTACCTTGATGAAGGTATCTTTTCTTTTATGTACACTGAGAGCATATGCACCAAGACAAATTCCTTGTGTGTCCAATCACACTTGGCCAATAAAAAATTCTATTGTATTCTATTGTATTGTATTCTATTGTATTGTATTGTATTGTATTGTATTGTATTCTATTCTATTCTATTCTATTCTGTGATGCTTAAGAACAACCAATGTTTAAATGGTTATTTGTAATTCCAACCTGGGATCTGGTCAGGTTTCCAAGCAGACAAATTCCATGCAAACATTTCATGGGTGGGTTGTTGTCTTTTTTCGGGCTATGCCCATTTGCATCTTGGGACATTAAAGGCCTTTGTGGTATTGCTTAAAAGAAGGCAGTGGCTTTACAAACTGAAAATGACCTTTTTTTAAAAACAAAAAATGCAAATTTTGGATGAGAAAAAAAGTATTTTAGCAAAAAATGGAAGGATCAGATTTTAAATCAGTGGAACTTCAAAAGCTGCAATTTGGTATTTTTACATTTTTATTTTTATAGCCTAAACCTCGTTATTTACAACACTGCAATGTGAAGATTTTGGGGTTCCAATTTGGCCAGATGGGAGTTGCTGGAGATTTTAAGTGGATCGGAAAAAGATATATATATATATAATAAAGATATAAATATATATATCTTTAAAATACCTACCGAGAGACACAACTTTCTCCCTCTGACCATCCAGGAATCCAATTTAAGAGACAAATGGAGATCTCTTGATTTAAAACAGGAGGAGTAGAAAGTACATTTTATCTGCCCCACATCATGTTATTCAAGATTTATTTTGGGTATCAAGCTTGATGCCTAATGCAGTAAAATATGACACAGATCTACTTTTCATTTTTCATCACTCATCCATAGAATCGATGCTCATTTTGGATAAAAATATTAGTGAAAGATGGAAAGTTGATGCTCCTTTGTTGGGATCCATTGAAGAAGAAACAAGACTCAGACGTGATTTTTCCCAGAGAAATGGAGGCTGAATTAATTCTGGGGAGAGTTGAGGAAAGGTTGGGAGCCTCTCTTGGTGGCCAGAGAAAAGCTTTGGGCTCTCGGGGGAAGGAGACGCCTGGATCTCTCCGGAGAGAAAAGTAGCTCAGAAGTCAAAGAAAAAGGAAGAGAAAATTCCCCCAAAGAGACTCAAGGAACATCCTGTGATTTCAGGTCTCCTAAACTGGAGCCGGACCAACCATTGGCTCTAAATAAACAAAATATTCTTTTAAAACAAAAGAAATAAAAGGCATTGAGACAAAGAAAAACAGAGGCAATATTCTTGGCCTCTCCTTTGAAATATTTTCATTGTAGTAAAAATGATACTTTTGATGGAGGATTTCACAGGAAGAAATTACATTAATCCCAATGAAATTCAGGATCACTATTTTGAATTTTTATTAAAATTCAAAATTTTAATAGATTTTCACAAATAAATCCAGAGATTTTGGTCCTGTCCCTGAACCAGAGGAAGGAAGGAAGGAGGGAAGGGAGGAAAAGAGGAGGGGAGCATGGGCTTTGGAGTCTTTGGGCAGCTGATGAAGCTCCTTTCCCTGAAGGGAAAATCCCCCCAGAGACCCTCAAAAGGAGGGAGGAGGGAGGGAGGCCCTGAGAGGCCCACAAAAGAGACACACTCACAACACCAACACAATTGTCAGGGGATCTTCGGGCCACTTTCAGGGATTATTAAAAATCATCAGATAAATTAGTACGTAGAAGTGAGGAAATTTCCATGTTAAATATTGCTGGAATGGGAATTACCGTATATACTCGAATATAAGCCGATCCGAGTATAAGCCGAGGTCCCCAATTTTACCCCAAAAAACTGGGGTAAACTGGGGACTCGAGTATGTTTCAGGAGGGAAATGAGGCAGCCATCAGGAAAGCCTCCTCCTCAGCCGAGAAGGCTGGCTGCCCCGCCCGCCTCTCTCACTGCACCGCAGGGCTTCCGCCGCTTAATGCAAAAGCCAAGTTTGCACCATCCGTATAATGAAAAAGAAGAAAAAAAAACTGAGATTATATACTAGTATAAGTTTAGGACGCCAGCACAAAAAACGTGCTGAAAAACTCGGCTTATACTCGAGTATATACGGTATTTCAAATATGCCAGGCAAGAAGAATGTTAAATTGATAGTAGGAAATAATTCAATGTTGAATATTATCAATCAGGGGATTATTATCTCCAGGGAAACATCCTCTTTGGTGGTAAAAATATTTCAAACTATCTCTCAAATTTGAGAGAATATCATTTATTTATTTACTAAATTCTAATATCGTATTACATGGATGTGATCATCCTCCTAGCTTTGCTGGGAAGAATTTAGGAGTGAAAATGAGTTTTGCCTCCAGAATGAATATGGGGAGAACAAAATCTCTGTTTGTCCTGAAATAATTCAGAAGGAACAAAAGCTCAATTATAAAAGTCTTTCTCAGATGTTTTTCTCTTAAGGGAGAAACATTTTATTTCATTCAGGCCACAGATTATTTCTGAGAACTTGGGCTCCCAATGGGAACCAATTTTAGCAATTTAAGTAATGTTTCAAGATTTTTCAGTTTCCATCAGGATAAAATTTCCTGAAAGGCCGAATGGCAAAAAGTGCAGCTGGAATTTTTGATTTGCACAATGTTTGGCCTCTGAAACCCCATCAGTTGAGAGAAATAAATAAAATTATTATTCCACAGAGAATGTAAATTACAGAAAGAAATCTAGGCAATCTGCAAAGAATCTGGAAGAGAGAATGAAAGAATCTGAGGCTTCAGGGCTAAATGGAGGCCGGATTTCTTTCTTATGACCCCAAATTCAGTTTTAAGGTTTGTGGGAGTTTTTGGAGCCTCTTAAATCAGAGCCTGGAAGGAAGAGGGAAGGATTTGGCTGCAAAGCTGAGTCTGGGACCAAAAGGGGTTTCAACTTTTCTAGACCCCAAAACTGAATAAAATTGTTCAGCCTTTGAATCTGTTTCTTCTCAAGAGAGGAAACAGACCAGAGATTGGTTTGATTCTTTAATAAATTCTACCTGGATTGATTGATTATTTATTGATTATTTTAATTTATTTTATTGTTTAGTTTATTTATTATTATTTAGCTTATTTATTGTATTCTTTAGTTTATTATTTATTTAGTTAATTTTATTATCTATGTATTTCTTTTATTTATTTATTTATTTATTTATTTATTTATTTATTTATTTATTTATTTATTTATTTATTTATTTATTAGTGAATTTCTATACCGCCCTTCTTCTGAAGGACTCAGGGCGGTTCACAGCCATATTAAAACACAGAATATACAAAGTATAAATCACAAATTTAAAACGAATTTAAAACGAAATATTTAATAGGCCCAATTAACTAAAACGGTCATAGACCGATATAAAACTAAAATTTAAAATTATAAATAAACCAGTTAAACATTAGGCTAGTCCAACGATTAAATAGTAGTCATAAGGTTAGGTCAGTTAACCCAGGTAACTTCTGAATCCTGCCACAGAGAACCTACCAATAACATTATTATTTTTTAATTTTGTTTATTTATTTAATTTTTTGTTTATTTCATTTTAATTTTTTTAATTTTTTTATTTAATTTTATACATTTATTTATTTTACTTCCTTACCTACTTACTTGTTGGATTTAAGAGATGCCGGAGTGGAAATTACTGAGAATAAAGAGTAAAAAGAACAGGACTCCGTCAACTTCCTGACCTCCGAACCTTCCGCCGCGAGCTTAAGACACATCTATTTATCTGCGCAGGACTGGACTAGATTTTTAAATTTGAATTGGTTTTAATTGGGGATTTTATTATGTCTATTGCTATTTTAATTATTCGGCCATTTATAATAAGTTTTTTAAAGTATGTTTTATCCTGTATTTATATGTATTTTATCTGGCTGAGTCCCTAGGGAGATAGGGTGGTATAAAAATACGAAAAATAAATAAATAAATAAATAAATAAATAAATAAAACCTGTAGAGAAAGGAGACCACCATTCGCTTTCACTGATTCCCTTTGAAGATTCATTTTTTTAATCCTAAAATTCCCAAACCCAAGGGAGTCCACTGGCCTTTAAAGGGTCCAATCTCTTGCTCAGAAATAGTGGGCTGCTCAGAGCCCTGAATCCCCCTTTTAATTAATGTTTTAGTTAATTGAATGATATTTTAATTATTTTTTACCACTGAATTTTATTCATTTTTGCCTTTGAAATCTGAAATTGTTATGTATCTTTAAATATTTTGGCGGGAAACAAGCACGTTGCTGATTGGTTGAAGCCGCCGGTTAAACAGTATATAAGGAGAGGTTTTTACCCAGCCAGGTTGCTGGGTTCACCATATATTAAAGAGCTGTTGTCACTACCCTGGTCTCCAGCCTCGTTACTTCCCGAACTTAACACTGGCGACGAGGGTGGGATCTCGAGGCTAAGGAGAACCAGAACCGAGCTGAAGCACGGAAGAACCGAACCCAGCAAACACAGGGCAGAAACGCGGAGATGGCCAGTTACACTCCGCCCGCGCCGTTTGACCCAGCTAGAGAGAAATGGGGAACGTACATGACCCGTTTGAAAAGCTTAGAAGCAAACGAACTGCAAGGAGTTCCAGACAACCGCAAAGGGCATACTTCTTGAGCCACTGCGGTCCCGAGGTCATCGACATCGCGGAAGCCCTGGCAGAGCCAACGCCGGTACAATCGGTATCGTGGCAAACTCTGCAAACCCTGCTAAAAACCATTTCCGCCAACGGTCCAAATACGTGCGGCGTTTTGAATTTGGAGGCGCGACAGCAGAGAGGCGAATCCATCGGTGACTACATGGCCGCGGAAAGCCTCCAAAGACTGTGGGTACCGAGACCCAGACGAGGCGCTGCTAGAGCAACTTATCCGTGGGGTCAGAGACATGCGTTTGCGGGCGGCTGCTATCAAAAGCAACAATCGCTGGCAAACGCCTGGACGAAGCCAGAGCGCATGAAATGTCCACCCAAGCGGCGGAGACCTGCAAAGCCACTCACACCGGCGAGCACAAAGTCAACCCCGGTGCACCAAGAAGAAATCCAAACCGAATCCGACAGTGAGGATGAGGAAGGGTTTGTTGAACCGAAAGCGGCAAAGAAGACCGACGAATGCGGAAGTTGGGTCAACACCAGCGCCAACACTGCAAGTTCAAGGACGCTACATGTCGGTGCGAGAAGAAGGGCACTAGCTCAAGTCTGTCGAGCCCCAACCTTCCCGCCGAAAATTCAAATCGGCCAATCAGAGCGCTGGATCGGCAAGGCGACCCGTGATTGGCTCAAACAAAAAGGCGAACCGATCAAACGACTGTGATCATAGGTCACGCACAAAGTGGAGAAGAAAATCTTCACCAAGCCCAAAATAGAAGGAGTGCCGTGCCGACTAGAAGTGGACACCGGGTCAGCGATCACCATCATGTCCTGGGACACTTTGGCGATATGCCATCAGTCGCGGCGCCACCTGCAAACACAACGGCCACGAGTCCACGACTACCAAGGAATCGCATCCCTGTTCGAGGGACCACCTGTCCGAGTCGAGCACGGACCACAAGAAGACCCTGCCCATCACGATCGTCGAAGGGACCCTGCCTGGTTGTTGGGACTAGACTGGTTTCGTGCACTGGGCATGGGAGTGACTGGCATCTACAGAAGTGACTGTAACCTAAAAGACACACTCATGAACGAGTTCGAAGATGTCTTCAAGGACTGCCTGGGCAAGTACAAGGGGACCCCTATTTCCTTCAACTTAGACCCCCAGGTAGCCCCCATTAGGTTAAAGGCAAGGAGAGTCCCTTTTGCCCTGAAACCTAAGATTGACAAGGAGCTAGATAAGCTCATAAATCACGGGACTCTGGTGCCAGCTGATCACAAAGTGGGAGACACCAATCGTCACCCCAGTCAAACCAGATGGGTCAGTTAGAATCTGCGCTGACTACAAGGCGACATTAAACAAAGCCTTACAGAAAAGCGCTTACCCGGTTCCCGTGGTGCAACACTTGCTGCACTCGTTGGGGCAAGGGCAAGTCTTTGCAAAGTTAGACTTGGCTCAAGCCTATCAACAACTGCCCGTAGACGCTAACACAGCCGAAGCCCAAACGATTGTAACACACAGAGGTGCGTTCAAGTGTACCCGATTACAATTTGGGGTGAGTGTGGCACCGGGGCTGTTCCAAAATTTAATGGAACGACTTCTGCAAGGGCTCCCAGGGTAGTTCCTACTGATGATGTATTGATATCAGCAAAAATTTAGAGGAATTGGGGAGCGTTTAAGAAAGTTCTGGGCATTTTCCGTCAGCCGGACTAAAGGTTAAAGTGAACAAATGCCAGATAGGGGTAGAATCCGAATTCTTGGGCTACAATAGACAAGAAAGGAATTCACCCCACTGAGAGCAAGGTCAAGGCAATCAGAAAGGCTCCAGCGCCAAAAACAAAACAGAGCTACAGGCATTCCTGGGCTAGTGAATTTTTACGTCTTTTTAAAAACAAAGCGACGTTGCTGAACCGCTGCATAAGCTTCTGGGAAAGAATACTGTTTGGTCTTGGGGAAAGTCGGAAGCTAGGGCTTTCAAGCAGTAAAAACCTACTCTCCAGCGATAGCCTATTGATTCAGTATCACAGCTCATTGCCATTAGTGCTGGTTTATGCCTCCTTACGGGGTGGGGCTGTGCTCAGCCACAGACTTCCAAACGGCACAGAAGCCCCTATAGCCTTCTACTCCAGAACGATGTCCTCCCAGAGAGGAACTATAGCCAGTTAGATAAGGAAGCCAGCAATTGTGTCAGGGGTAAAAAATTTCACGAATATGTTTTTGGTAGAGACTTTGAAATTGTTACTGACCACAGACCGCTGTTAGGATACTGGCTGGCATCACCAACGCCTGTGGCACTTTCACGATTGACCCGATGGACTATCTTTTAGCCGCTTATTCCTACAAGCTGCAGCATCGACCAGGAAAAGAAGTGGGGCATGGACGCCAAGCAGATGCCCACTACCAGGGGCGATCAAGACCCCACCCGGGACGCCCATCCTGCTAATTGACTCTTGACTCTGGCCCAGTCACATCTAAGGAAGTGGCTCGGCATCATACCGACATTATTTTAAGGACTGTACTGGTTGGGTACAAGAGGGTAGCTACCGGCTTTTAAGGAATTTGTAAAAACGTGAACTCTCGGCTCAAGGGGTGCCTGCTATGGGCGATCGAGTGGTGATCCCGGAGAAATTGAGGGAAAGGGTATTGGACCTCCTCCACGAGGGTCACCCAGGGATCGTAAGGATGAAGGGGCTAGCAAGAAGCTATGTGTGGTGGCCACTCATGGACTCAGAAATTGCTGAGAGGGTAGGAAAATGCCAGGCTTGCCAAGAGTCCAGACCTCTACCCCCAACGGCCCCAGTCAGGGAATGGGAAAAACCCCAAGGGCCCTGGTCGAGAATCCACATTGATTTTGCTGGCCCTTTCCACGGCCAAACCTTCCTAGTGGTTGTCGACGCTTTCTCTAAATGGTTGGAGATCATTCTCATGAAATCCATGACAGCCGAGGCAGTAATCGCAGCCCTGCGCCACCTATTCGCAACCCACGGGTTGCCTGACACGCTAGTATCCGACAACGGCCCGCAATTCACGGCAACCCAGTTTGAGGAATACTTGGCAGATGAGGGCATCCGACATGCCCTCTCCGCGCCTTTCCACCCTGCGTCGAATGGCCTTGCAGAGCGTTCCGTCCGGAGCGCTAAGGAGGCATTGTCCAGACTCCAGCCAGGCGACTGGCAAACAAAGATAGATTTCTTTCTGGCCGTTCAGCATAGAACCCCCAGCACTGCTACAGGCAGAAGCCCAGCCGAATTATTGATGGGACGGAAGCTCCGGTGCCCACTTGACCGTTTGAATCCCCATTACACACCAGAGGGTTACAAGGGGGAACTGGAAAAAACTAGAGAAATGGGCATAGGCGACCGAGTGTGGGCCCGCAACTATGGGGACGGCCCAAGTTGGCTAGCAGGGCAAATCATAAAAGCAACCGGCCCAAAATCATACTTAGTTGAGTTAAAAGACAACCGAGTATGGAGGCGCCATATTGATCAGATAAGGAAACGAATAGCCGAACAACCCGAGCATAATGAGACAGATCATGACCACTCCTTATTTGAACCCACAGCTGACCATAACCCGGGGGAGGCGCAAGACTTAGCTGAGTTCCCGGAGGTCCAGCGACGCCATCAGGTTCCCGATGGAAACAGCAGGGAAAACTCTGCAAGTAATCCAAGGCCGGATGGCCTAGAAAAAGAGTCTGCAAGTAATCCAGGGCCGGATGGCCTAGAGAAAGAGCTGGGAGGAGCAAACAGCCCCTCCGACCAGCTCAACCCACTCCCAAGGACTGAACCGCGCAGGTCCGAAAGAATCAGGAGACGCCCTGGTTATTTGCGTGACTACGTCGAAAAATAACATGTAAATAATATGTAAATAGAGGTAAAGTGTTTTCTGGGAGGGGAGGAGTGTTATGTATCTTTAAATATTTTGGCGGGAAACAAGCACGTTGCTGATTGGTTGAAGCCGCCGGTTAAACAGTATATAAGGAGAGGTTTTTACCCAGCCAGGTTGCTGGGTTCACCATATATTAAAGAGCTGTTGTCACTACCCTGGTCTCCAGCCTCGTTACTTCCCGAACTTAACAGAAATTGCATATGGACCGTTTTTGTGGTTTGATGTTTTTTTCTGTGCTGCCTCCCAGGATCCCTCTGGGAGCTTTTAAAGTTGGTGAATGAATGAAGTGGATCCTTGAGGATATCAAGGATCCCAGATTCCAGGAGGATCTTGAGAAAAAGAGTGATAATGATGGTCAGGAGGAATTTAAAGAATAAAAAGGAGAAAAATCTTCATCCAGAATATCAATCAGGGAAGGAAAATCTGGGATTAAAAATCAGACTATTTAACCAGAATTTTAAAACCCTAGAACGGCAGAAGGAATCCACAGTTATAGTACTGCAGGAGCTGCTTATCTCTGTTCCAATGTAAAGTAACTGTGATGGCCACGAACTGGTCGCTATTGAGACATTCCTGCCGGTCAGAATCTGACAGATCTCACCCGTGAGGAAGCGGCACTAACTTCCACTTCAGGAAATGGGCTGCAAGGAAGGAAGAGGAAGGAATCCAGAACCCAGGGATCGAGCCGCCTAGAACCCCACCCAAAAAATAAGACCTTCCTAAGAGACTAAACGCCCTAAAAATGGTCCCAGAAAGGCAGACTTGCTATCTAAAAAAACAAGGAAAAAAGGAAAAAAGGAAAGAAAGAGGAGAACAGGAAGAAAAGAAAGAAAGGAAAAAAGGAAAAAATAGGAAGAAAAGAAAGAAAGGAAAAAAAAAAAAAAAAAAAAAAAGGAAGAAAAAAGGGAGGAAAAAAAAGAAAGAAGGGAGGAAAAAAGGAAAAAAGAAAGAAAAAAGAAGGAAGAAAAAAAAAAAAAGGAAAAATGAAAAGGAGGCAGAAATCAGCTGAGAAAGAGGGAACTCACTGAGAGAACTTTCTAGATTGCAAAGCTAATTATTTATTTATTTATTTAATGATACACCGCCTATCTCCCAAGACCCAGGGTGTTACAGCCAATAAAAACATATAAATACAGAATAAAAACATCAATTAAAAACTTATTAAATAAGGCCGAATATTTAAAATAGCAATAAAAGTAATAAAACTCCATTAAAACCAAATTCAAAATTTAAAATTCTAGTCCAGTCCATGGAAATAAATAGATGTGTCTTAAGCTGAGCGGAAGGTTGAAGGTCAGGAAGTTGGCGAAGTCCTGGGGAAGTTCTTCAGATAGACAGAAACTTTGAGATGAGGAGTCCACACCTCCCATCTTCCTTTCAGACATGGGAGGGGCACAATGAGGACATCAGACTGACTGGGTCTAAATATTGGTCAACTTTTCTTCACCAGCTCACCTCCCTTGATTGGAGGATTCTCATCGCAGCCAGTTTTCAATACTGGGTTCTGTGGCGTGGCTTGGTCTGGCAGGGAAGGATCCTGAAAATCCCATTCCCACCCCATCAGCTGGGACTCGGGAGGCAGAGAATAGATGCCCAGTCATTTTTACTACCGGTCTCCAGAACTGCTCAGAACCTGCTGAAACCCACCTCTGATCATGTCTCTCCTTCCCAGACTGCAGCCCCCAGAGCCTCTCAAAGGGGGGGTCTCCAGCCCTCTCCCAAAAGGGAAGTTTTGAGAGCCAATTGAGGGGAGCAACGCAGAACCCCCAAATTCTCTTCTCTCACTACTCCCCCCTCCCCCTCCAGGAGCAGTGGGGGATTATGGGGGGTTCCTGGTCTCCTCCCCTAATTCAGAGTCTCCCCATTAAGGGGCCGAATCCGCCCTCTTGCCTGACCGTCAAAGCCTCAATTCTGAGATTCAGAAGAAAAAGGGAAGTTTCTGAAGAAGCCAAAAGACTTTTGCTCAAATGGATCTTTTTCCTTCTGGGGATTCAGGGCTGGAAATGCCTCAGTTTCCCTCTTTCGCTTTTCCTCCCCTTCCTCTTTCCACGCAGCCCCCTCCCACCCAGGCACTGGAGGGGGAGCGGGAGAGGCTGCGACCCCCACCTCGGTTACAATCGGAGAAGGGGGGAAGGGATCCCTCTCCGTCCTCCTGGGGGGTATGTGGGAAGGAAAGGGGAGGAGACCACGCAGAGATCCAGGTTGCTGGAGGCTCTGGAGACCCATCGGCTTTCTCCTTCCTCCCAATCAACTCCTCCCTCCCAGCCTCCTTACTGGGGTCTCCTTCCCCTTCGCCTGGGGATCCTGGCCAGCGCCCCACCAGCAGCATCAGGGGACAAAAGCCATGGATGCTGCCCCACAAGCGCCCCAAAGGGAGAGGAGAAAGACGAGGCTCCCAGCCCCAGAGGCAGAATAGGGGTCTGGATTGGGGAGGAGTTTCCTCGGACTTTTGGGAAGGACCAATGGGAATTCTCCTTTCAGCAGCGTCATCGGTCTCCGGGCAGAGCCTCCCTTGACTTCGCCCGATGGAGATAGTTCCCCGAGAGAGAAACGGAGAAAGTGGGAGGGGGAATAATTTCAGTCTTGGGGGGCTGCATTCTAGGGGGTGTTTCATGCCAGCTCCGGAGGGGAAAGTGGACTTCCTTTTGCGCCCCCCCCCTGATTATCCTCCAATCTCCCTTTCTCTGAGCGCCTGGAGGGACGGACTGGATGCCCTTTTAGTTCCCAGAGTGCCCAGAGGGCGCATGGACTGCGAGGCCCGGAAAGTGGATCCAGAGCTCAGGTCCTTCTGTCAATCTGGAAGGAGGGAGCCCCCAGCAGCTGCACCAGATGACATGGGGAGAGGCGCAGCCCCACAGCCAACCAGGACTTGGGGGTTACAGACTCCCCCCAATCCGAAGGGAAGCCAGGAAAACCCTCAGCTGACAGTCCTTGCAGGAAGAGGCGGAGGGGATCTGCAGGGATCCCTCCTAATCCAGCCGGATCCTCTCCGCAGCCCCGCCTCCTTCACGGGGGAATCTCCTTAGGGATCTCTTGGCTTCACAAGAGAAAAGGGCGATTCCCTTCCTTGAAACGCGCGTCTCTCTTGCTCGGAACGTCTGGACGAAGCGGCTCCATCATTCCTGCCGGTTCTTCTTTGCCAGGAAACTCCACCTTTTGCCTGCAAGGCTCGGGAGAGAAAAGGGATTTGACGGGGAGAGAAATCCGCCCTGGGACTCCCAAGTCCTAAGAATCCAGACTCTGAGATCAGCTCCGTCCTTCTGGAGGGGAGTTGGAGGAAACCTTTTCCCGAAAGAAGAAGAAGAAAATATCCATATCCACGGATGTTTCTAAGAGGATCTGAGCGGATTTTCTTCCTTGTAAAAAGTTTCAATATTATTTAGGAAGGATGGAAGGATGGACAGTATATTAAACCAAACAATGAATTTATAATTAATAAAATAACCTGGATTTTTAATAGAAATTCTGGGGACCTCAGTGATCCCATTATAGGATTACAGTCTTTTAACCATCACAGTCTGGAAATCTTCCCTCCCCCCAAACTATTCAAAAAACAGACATTCTCTTTCTTCTACTCCTCTTTCACTACATCCATAGAAAATGTTTTTTCAAGTCTTTGGGGGAGATTCGGGTCCAGTGAGTTATTCAAAGGCGGCTTAGACGGATCCTGAATTCCGGATTCTGTTTGAGGAGCTTTGTGGGTCCAGACGTGGCCTGGATCCTTTCCAGGGATGGGGGGGCTGGAGGGGCCAAACTCCCCCCTGGCCCAGCACCAGCCTCAGCAGGCCAGAGCCAGATCCCCCATCCCTGCAGCTGTAGGAGGCGGCAGAGTTCGAATCTGCCCCACAGTTGTGTATCTGGACACAGCCAGTCGCACAAAGTATCCCCAGATCCAGGCAGCCTCTGTGGGGCATCCATCCCTCCCCTGACCCAGGCAGAACCTCTGGGCTCCTTTCATGCTCCCTCCCCAAATATTGCGCTTTTCTCTGAGTTGTCTCTGCCATCCCCAGACACACACACACACACAGAGTTTCTTTCTCCTGCCCCCAACAGCTGCAGAGGCGCTTGGGCTTCGCTTCCCCAGCCTGAAGCGTTTGGGCTCCTCCGAAGCGGAACTAAAGAACTGGCCAGGATCCAGCAGGCAACAAGCCTCGAATCTTCCTCAGGTCAGCTCAGGGACTCTCCTTGTAATGTATTTAAACTTTAGGAGGGAAGTCTGGGTGGGAACAAGCACGTTGCTGATTGGCTGATGCCTCAGCCAAAATAGTATTTAAAGAGGGGTTTTTGCCTATTGGTTTTTTGCTGGGATCACAATAAACCAAAGAGATGTTGTCACTCGTATTGTCTCCTGCCTCTTCATTGCCCAAACTTAACATTGGCGACGAAGGTGGGATCGAGGCAGTGAGATTTGGAAAAGAGCTGAAGGAGAAAAGAATTCCCAAACCCAGCCAGTATTCAAGGGCGGACAAATAGCGATGTCTAGCTATACACCGCCAGTGCCATTTGACCCAGCCAAGGAAAAATGGGGGTCGTACATGGCTCATTTCGAGTGTTTCCTCGAAGCAAATGAACTATAGGGAGTCTCAGATAATCGGAAGCGTGCTTATTTCCTGAGCCACTGCGGACCCGAAGTATTCGATACCGCCGAATCGCTGTCGGAACCAACGCCGGTACAATCGGTGCCATGGCAAACGCTACAAACGACATTACGAGCACACTACGCGCCAGTGCCATCAAAGTTCGTTCAGCGGTTCGAGTTGAGGCAAAGGGTACAGCGAGAGGGTGAGTCGATAAGTGTGTACATGGCCGCGTTAAGGAAAGCCGCGAACCACTGTGAGTACAGAGGTTTGGAGGATTCCTTACTCGAACAACTCATTTGTGGGATCAGGGACATCCGACTACAGAGGCGGTTGCTGTCCAAAAGCAACCTAACCCTGGCAATAGCTCTGGACGAGGCCAGGGCACACGAGATGTCCACCAAAGCGGCAGAAACATTACAAAAGCCGAACACGCCAAGTGCCGGAACGAAGACAACGCCAGTCCACAGCGAGGAAGTCCAGGCCGAATCAGACGGTGAGGAAGAGGAAGAGGTTTTCCACACCGGGAGGTCAGAGAGGGGCGACCGGGACGAATGTTTGAGTTGCGGGGGCCAGCAACAACAACAAAATTGCAGGTTCAAAGACGCAATTTGTTGGCGGTGCGAAAAGAAGGGACACATAGTTCAGGCCTGCCGAGCCCCTCAACCTTCCCACCAAAAATTCAAACCGACCAATCAGAGCGCCGGGTCAGCGAAGCGGCCCGGGATTGGCCAATTCAAAAAAGGCGCGAAGTTAAATCAGACCACTGTAAGAGTGGGACACGCATCGACGCGGCTAGAAAAGACTTCACCAAGACTTCACCAAGACTTACATCGAAGGAGTGCCATGTAAGATGGAAGTGGATACAGGCTCATCAATCATGATTATGTCTTGGGACACCATCACGAGGGACCTACCAGACATCGTGAAACGCAAACTGCAAACCCAAAAGCTGAGAGTACAAGACTATCAAGGAAACCGAATCCCTGTTCGAGGGGTCACGTCCGTCAGAGTGAAATATGGAAACTTCAAGAAAACCCTGCCGATCACCATCGTAGATGGAAGCCTACCCAGCTTGCTAGGCCTGGACTGATTCAGAGCCCTGGGCATGGAAGTAACTGAGGTTCACAGAAACGGAGTCAACCTGAAAGACGAATTGCTGAAGGAATTCGAGGACGTCTTTGCAGACTGCCTGGGCAAGTACGTGGGGACCCCAATATCATTCAATTTGGACCCCCAGGTGGCCCCCATTAGATTAAAGGCTAGGAGGGTCCCGTTTGTCCTAAAGCCCAAGATAGACAGGAAACTAGACAAACTAGTAAGCCAGGGAATACTAGTCCCCGTCGACCATGCAAAATGGGAGACACCCATAGTGACCCCAGTCAAACCGGACGGATCAGTCCGGATTTGCGCTGACTATAAGGCAACGCTTAACAAAGCATTGCAAAAGAGTGCATACCCCGTTCCCGTAGTGCAACATTTGTTGCACTCATTAGGACAGGGACAGGTTTTCGCCAAACTCGATCTGGCTCAAGCCTACCAGCAATTGCCAGTAGATAACAGCACAGCCGAAGCGCAGACGATTGTCATACATCGAGGCGCTTTCAAATGCACTCGACTTCAGTTCGGAGTTAGTGTAGCCTCTGGGCTGTTCCAGAACCTAATGGAACGGCTCTAAAGGGTCTACTGGGAGTAGTCCCCTATTTCGACGATGTACTGGTATCAGCAGAGAATTTAGAAGAGTTAGGGGTCAAACTGAGGAAAGTACTGGGCATTTTCAGGTCTGCAGGGCTTAAGGTTAAACTCAACAAATGCCAAATAGGGGTTGAATCCGTAGAATTCCTGGGATACAGGATAGACAGGGAAGGCATCCACCCAACTGAGAGCAAGGTGCAAGCCATTAGAAAGGCCCCAGCTCCCAAAAATAAAACGGAACTGCAAGCGTTTTTGGGGCTTGTAAATTTCTATGCGGTATTCTTAAAGAATAAGGCAACAGTAGCCGAACCGCTCCATAAACTGCTAGCGAAAAAAGCTGTTTGCTCAGCTGAGACTAGGGCATTTGAGGGTGTTAAAAATCTCTTGTCCAGCGATAGCCTCCTCATCCAGTACAATGGAACGTTGCCATTGGTATTAGTTTGCGATGCTTCACCCTACGGGGTAGGGGCTGTCCTCAGCCACAGATTGTCAGGCCTGGAAACCATATTAGACTTTAGGGTTCCAGACGCTGCCACATTTTTCCCCTGAGGGGAGGAAGGGGGGCTGAGGGGTATGGTAACATTCTTCAAGCGGTCAAGGTCGGATGGTGTTCACATCTGCAGGAAGAGTGGCAAGAAGATATTCGAATGAACTGGAAGAACGTGGGACCATGTGACCATCAAAGGGGTCAGGGGGGTGGGACTCTTGGGGTTTGTATAACTGGGAAAAGAATCCGGAAATTCAGTTTTGGAATTTCACTCATCGTGTGCCAGTTTCCTCATGCTAGTAAAGAACTCTGGAAAACAATGGCTTCTGAGATGCAGAAGAGGTTTTCTGAACTGACATTATTCAAAACTCTAACTTTCTTTGCTAACTGTCTCCTCCACTCAGAGGGGGTTAGGGTATCTAAACCTCCACAGCGGTGCAGACCCAGCAAGATGGAAGCAAGCTACATGGATGCAGCACAGAAGCTTGAATCTAGTTGAAATCACCTACTTCCCATCAGAAGATATGACTCAAAAACCTGAAGTGGTAGAGCCTGCTTGTCAGCCCTATAGCATATTTTTCCCGCACGATGTCCGCGGCAGAAAGGAACTACAGCCAACTAGATAGGGAGGCCCTGGCCATAGTTTCAGGGGTTAAAAAATTCCACGAGTACCTATTTGGGCGGGAGTTCGAAATAGTCACAGACCACAGACCATTATTGGGACTCTTGGCGGGCGACCGTCCAACACCGGTTGCGCTTTCACCCAGGCTGACCCGTTGGACTATCTTCCTAGCAGCATATTCGTACAAATTGCTCCACCGCCCGGGAAAGGAATTGGGGCATGCGGACGCTCTAAGTAGATGCCCTTTACCAGAGACTATCAAAGACCCGACCCCTGGGACACCAGTCTTACTAATTGACTCCTTGGACTCCGGCCCAGTCACATCTAGGGAAGTGACTAGGGCCTCTTACAAAGATGTTGTCATAAGGACTGTGATCGGTTGGGTGCAGAGGGGATGGCCCACTGCACCGGGAGAACATTTCAGAGAGTTTGCGAAAAAACATTCGGAACTGTCGGTTCAAGGGGGTTGTCTGTTATGGGGGGATAGAGTGGTTATTCCGGAAAAATTAAGAGGGCATGTGTTGGAATTGTTGCATGAGGGCCACCTGGGGATCGTAAGGATGAAAAGCTTAGCGAGGAGTTACGTGTGGTGGTCACAAATGGATCAAGACATTAGCGACCGGGTAGGGAAATGCCAAGCCTGCCAAGAATCTAGACCACTACCCCCAACAGCCCCCATAAGGGAGTGGGAGAAACCCCAGGGCCCATGGTCGAGGATACACATAGATTTCGCAGGGCCGTTCCATGGGCAGACCTTTTTAATTGTGGTAGATGCCTACTCGAAATGGGTAGAAATCATACTTATGAAAAACACAACAGCGGAAGCAGTCATCTCAGTCCTGAGGCACCTATTTGTAACACACGGGTTGCCCGACACCCTAGTATCCGACAACGGCCCACAATTCATGGCAACCCAGTTTGAAGGGTACTTAGCGGAAGAGGGCATCCGACATGCCCTCTCGGCGCCCTTCCAACCGGCGACGAACGGACTTGCAGAACATTTCGTTCGGAGTGCCAAGGTAGCGCTATCGAGGATAAGCCCAGGAGATTGGCAAACCAAAATAGATACGTTCCTGGCAGTACAACATAAAACCCCCTGTGTGGCAACAGGCCGCAGCCCATCTGAATTACTGATGGGTAGGAAACTCAGGTGCCCCTTAGATCGATTAAACCCAACATACGCTCCCGATGGGTACCAAGGTATAAAGGAAAACACAAGGGAAGTGGCAGCAGGTGACCCAGTATGGGCACATAACTATAGTAAAGGCCCAGCGTGGTTAAAAGGAACAATTACAAGAATAACTGGACCGAAATCATATGTAGTGGACATGGGGGATGGCCGGGTGTGGAGACGCCACATAGATCAATTAAGAAAAAGAATACAAATTAATCCAGAAACCAAACAGCCAGACCCTGACTACCCAATATTTGAACCAACAGCTATCTCAAACCCGAGGCGAGCGGAGGACTTATCTGAGTTCGAAGAAGTTCTGGCTGCATAAACAGAGGGATAGAATCAAGATCATGTGAAGTGTTAGTGCCACTTTATAATGCCTTGGTAAGGCCACACTTGGAATATTGCATCCAGTTTTGGTCGCCACGATGTAAAAAAGATGTTGAGACTCTAGAAAGAGTGCAGAGAAGAGCAACAAAGATGATTAGGGGACTGGAGGATAAAACATATGAAGAACGGTTGCAGGAACTGGGTATGTCTAGTTTAACAAAAAGAAGGACTAGGGGAGACATGATAGCTGTGTTCCAATATCTTAGGGGCTAAGAAGAGGGAGTCAGGCTGTTCACCAAAGCACCTGAGGGTAGAACAAGAAGCAATGGGTGGAAACTGGTCAAAGAAAGAAGCAACTTAGAACTAAGGAGAAATTTCCTGACAGTTAGAACAATTAATAAGTGGAACGACTTGCATTCAGAAGTTGTGAATGCTCCAACACTGGAAATTTTTAAGAAAATGTTGGATAACCATCTGACTGAGATGGTGTAGGGTTTCGCCTGGCAGTTGACTAAAACCTCCAAGGTCCCTTCCAACTCTGATGTTATGTTATGTTATGTTATGTTATGTTATGTTATGTTATGTTATGTTATGTTATGTTATGTTATGTTATGTTATGTTATGTTATGTTATGTTATGTTATGTTAAGTCCAGCGACGCCAACCGACTCCTCCAGAGGACAGCAGGGACGACTCTGCCAATAATCCAGGGCCGGATGGCCCAGAGGAGGAGCTGGGAGGAACAAACAGTCCCTCCGACCAGCTCGACTCACTCCCAGGGAATGAATTGCGCAGGTCAGAAAGAGTTAGGAGACGCCCTGTCTACCTGCGTGACTACGTGGAGAAATAACATGCAAATTTTATGTAAATATTGGTACAATGCGTTCTGGGAGGGAAGGAGTGTAATGTATTTAAACTTTAGGAGGGAAGTTTGGGCGGGAACAAGCACGTTGCTGATTGGCTGATGCCTCAGCCAAAATAGTATTTAAAGAGGGGTTTTTGCCTGTTTGTTTTTTGCTGGGTTCACAATAAACTAAAGAGCTGTTGTCACTCGTATCGTCTCCTGCCTCTTCATTGCCCAAACTTAACACTCCTCCTCCTCCGCCCCATGGCTGAGTCTCCAGGTGGGGCAGCCACAAGGTCCTCTGGCCCATTGGAAGTGGCTGAAGGACCCAAATTCTCTCTCTTGGGACCGCTTGTGTGGAGACCTCCCTGCTCTCTGGGGGAGGCTCTGATGGAGGAAAGATGGAGGAAAAGGGAGACCAATGTGGAGGGGCAGGGACTCAGTTGAAGTAATGGGGGGGAGGACATGGTTCAGAAGACCTGGAGGAGGGGGTGGGGGAGGGGTCTCCCCCACAGAAAGTCTATCCATGGGTGGCTAAGCATCCACACCAACCTGGTAACCATCATCAAACAACCTGATTAGAGGAGTTCTCTGGTCCTTTCTCCATCGGTTGAAGCACATTGAAGAACATTGCCCTTGACTTACAACGGTTCATTTAGTGGCCGTTTGCTGTTGAGTTGAGGGGCTTCCAATGTTCCCCATCATGGCTCTGAGCTTCTTTTCCACCTTTTATATCAACCCAAATGCATTTGAGGAGGTTTTTCAGCTTTGTTCTGTTGTGTTTCTAGAGTGGTTTGGTTATTTTTTATATATAACTAGCCGATTACCCAGCGTTGCCCAGGTATTTATTTATCCCAATCTTGTATTAGACAGGAAAAGCAATGATTTATATCTTTAGTGTCAAATCAAAGCCATTTTATTTACAGGGTTTTAAAAGTATAAGCACAGTATACAGATTATGAAGTAAAATATTATTGAAATTAAGTATAATATTAATTTAAGACAAAACTTGATTATAAGTAACATTTGTAGTTTCACCTCCAGGAGCAAGAATAAATAAACTCTGTGGTGAACCCACCCTTGAGCAAGCAACATAAAGTTCTCCGTGGGAGAAACATGGTGGTCTCAAATCCCCTCCACAGGACTTCATAGACTTTCCCTGTGACTTCTTGATCCTCATTGAGAATGCAAGTCTCCATTTTTTTTCAAAAAAATTTCAAATTTCAAATCCTCAAATCTGAGATTCAGAAGAAAAATGGAAGTTTCTGAAGAAGCTAAAAGACTTTTGCTCAAATGCCTCTTTTTCCTTCTGGGGATTCAGGGCTGAAAATGCCTCAGTTTCCCTCTTTGCCTTTGGCTTTTCCTTCCTCTTTGAGGAACCATGACAATAAAAACATCTGGAGCAGCCCTTGACCACCCTGGGCATTGACAAAATCCCGCTCAGTCAATTGCGGAAGGCAGCTCTGCTTGCAACTGCTTAAATCCTGCCGGGAGACCTTTGGCGCCATCAAACTCCCGCCTCCGCCTCTCCCGGGTCCTTGGAAGGGCTCGATGGGCAGACAAAAAGGCCAAATCCAGGCTGAACAGCTGTTGTGTCTCGTCTGATCTCACCACAGCCGGGGCCTTCTTATCTGCTTCCGAACACGGAGGAATGTATTCCTCCCGGCCCCAGTCCTGGCTCCATGCCCAGACAGGCTGAAGAGGAGGAAATACCTGCAGCCCCCAGCTCTGGCTCCATGCCCAGGCAAACGGAGCAGCTAGACCCCTCCCCCTCCTCCACAGCATATGAGCCTGAGGGAGATCAATTACCAACAGCTGCCGACTGGAGTGACCCTCGCGTCAGAAGACTTGATAGGCGGAGGCAACAGAAAGAAGGGAGGGGCAGGCCTGGATAAGTGCTGAGTCATGGAGCCACACCCCATGGCCTATATAAAGGATCTGCTTTCTGGCATTCTCTGAGTCAGGCAAAGTCTAAACATATCTTGCTGAAGTCACTTTCTGGTCTCCTGCCTGCTCTGAGGACTTTGGTAGGACTTTGGCAGAGCTGCAGAGGCAAGCCTGATTCGGATTTCCCTGACCCGGCCGTCAGCGGAGGAGTGGGACACGACAACAGCTGAACGTCCCCCGGTGCCTCCGAGAACCGTCTCCTCCAAAGGACCCGGCGGTGGCTCCTCTGCCCAGAGACCGATGACGCTTCCGGAGTTCCATTTTTCATTGGTTGGGCCCAATGTTCGATTTTCTGGAAATCAGAAATAGAGTTCCGCGCTGCTCCCCCTCCTGTTCTCCCCCTCCCCCTCCCTCCCCCCTCACTTTTCCCCTTCCCTCCCCCTCCCTCTCTTCGCTTCCCCTTCTCCCTCCTCCCTCCCCCCACGCTCTTCCTTATTCCTTTGTCGATTTCCTCTATTGTTAGTTTCCTCCTGTTCTGCCTGGGCAGCCTTTCCTCTCTCCTGATGCAAGACTGGCGGCCTTTCCTCCCTCCCTCCTGACTGGGGGTCGGGCTTCCTCAGACACCTGAGGCAGGAAAGGAAAGATTCCCCCCCCCCGAGAGAAGGATAAAGAGGGCTTGAAGACCCTCAATTACCTCCCTTGGGCCGTGAGCCTCAGGAAGGTGGGAAAGGCTAAAAGGCTCCTGTATTTAGAGATGACTATGCTAAAGCCTTTGATTGTGTGGATCACAACAAATTGTGCCCAGTCCTTAAAGAGATGGGAGTACCAGACCATCTTATTTGTCTCTTGAGAAACCTGTATGCGAGTCAACAAGCAACAGTGAGAACTGGACACGGAACCACTGATTGGTTCAAAATTGGGAAAGGACTCTGGCAAGGCTGTATACTATCACCCTGCCTATTTAACTTATATGTAGAGCACATCATGAGAAAGGCGGGGCTGGGACTTCCGCTGGCAACGCAGGCTTCGTGGACGTTCCTTTGGGATCGTCTGCCCTGGGTTTCGTCAAACCGTCCCTGACAGCGTAAATGGGCTGTCAAACGGTTTGGAATTCTCTCCCCCGGGAGAAGGAGGAGAGAAGAGTGGTCAGGTCTGTAGAGCTAGCTGGAATTTAACCAGGGGATCGAAGGGTGAGAGCTCCCCTTCAGCATGACGAAGCTCCGTGCCCAGGGTGCTTCTGTTTATACAGAACGAGAAGCCGCGACCATCTCTGTGCCAAGATTTATTTTTAAAGAGAACTCAACACACCTGGGCCGTGGATAGCTCAGGCTGTAAGAAGCCTGTTATTAAAACACAGCAGCCTGAAATTACTGCAGGTTCAAGCCCCACCAGGCCCAAGGTTGACTCAGCCTTCCATCCTTTATAAGGTAGATAAAATGAGGACCCAGATTGTTGGGGGGGCAATAAATTGACTTTGTAAATATACAAATAGAATGAGACTATTGCCTTATACACTGTAAGCCGCCCTGAGTCTTCGGAGAAGGGTGGGATATAAATGTAAATTAAAAAAAATAAAAAAAACACAGACAGAACAAAGCAGGAGGACTAGCAAGAATTTGCAAGTAATAAATCTTAACTTCGGCTCTTAAATAGCCTTCCTTTGAACTAACTTTCAACCTGAGTGGATTTAAAATGGCGTTTGCAATATACAAAGGAAAGTGAAACTACAAAAGGATAAAGGAAGAGATTTTAAGACTGTGGTTGCAGAGTAATTTAAAAAGATTTTTTACTAATTTTAATTTTAAGAAATAAAGTTTAAAAGAAGATGGCAATTAAGCAATTAAAAACAACTGCTTTTAAAAGTGTTGGAGTGTGCTGGCATTTGCTTGTAAGAAGATTTTAGCAAATGGCATTTTGTGTATTGGAAGTGAAAGTTAAGGAAATGTTTATTATAACTGCTGGCATGGAACCTATAAGAAGAACATAACAAGCTACTTTTTAAATGGAATGAATAAGAACTGTTAATGATTTTTTTCTTTTTACCTTTTTTTTTTTTTTTTTTTTTTTTATTCAAAAAGTTTTTATTAGTCAAAAAAAGGTTTATACAAATACATATCAGGTATGGTAAATTTTCATTTTTCTTATCTAAAATAAGAATTTTACTCAAATTTTTTAACACATACAACAGCCATATGGCAAGCAGGTGACACGAAGTAGCTAAGTTTACAAATTTTAAATACGTAATAAAGAAGGGTCAAGAATAAACAGAATATCGTATAAAAGAGAATAAGGAAAACCAACACAATCCCAAATATCTTTATCACTTCCTAGTTTTGGATCTCAGAACTCTGGGTTCAGCCTGACCCAACTCCAGGGCCGCAACAGCGGCAGCCGCTTCCGCCCCATGATCTATAACCTCCCCTTCTTCAATTCCTGGGTCATCTGATTCCAGGAGGGCTTTGTGTTCCTCCACATAGGCCGTAGCCTCCGCAATTGTACTAATTTTTTTCGTAGTGCCCTCCCGGAAAATCATCAATCCCTCTGGCATCAGCCATCTGAAGCCCACTCCCTTCTGGTACAATTTGCTTGACAAAAAATAATATTTCTTTCTCTTTTCACGTACCTGTCTGGGAATCTGCCTCAGAATGGCTATCTCCCTGCCCCTGTAAATCAGTGCCCCACTCCTATGTTTTCTAAGAATTTCATCTCTCGTCTCTCTTCTCACAAATTTGACATGAACCTCTCTGGGAACTGCATGCGTACGTGCATATTGCGAATTAACTCTATAAACTCGATCCACATCCCAATTCATGAAATCAACACCTCTCCCAAGAAATTCTCCCAACAATTTAGTCACAACATCTCTCAAGTCTTCTTGGTCCACTTCTTCCAAATTTTGAAACCTAAGGAAATAAGACATTTTATCCATCTGTAGTCCAAGCACAGCATTGCCTGTCGTCTCCTCTCTTTTCTGCACTGGATCTCACCCTCCAAACCTTCCACTTTCTGCTTGTTTTCTGCTGAAACTTGTTGAGTATCCTTTAAATCCTTTTGGATAGTCACAATTTCTGCTCTTATTTCATCCAATTTCTTGTCCATATTAGATAACTTTTCCAAAATTCTCCATCTCTCCAGCAGTTGGTCTCTGACCTTGCCATTTAAAAAAAAAAATACAAAATCCTCAGGCAGGCACAGTATCCTTGTAATTTCCTCCGGATCCACCAGGGGCACTCACAGGAGCAACGAGTCCAGAGTACAGTTAGTCAACCAGGAAGTCAAGGGAAGTGATGTCATCAAAATTCTCATAGTGAAGGCGGAAGCTGACGCCACCACTGTTCCCCAGAAGGAGGGGCCTCAAACCTTCCCTCCTAAATTTCTCCATCACCTCTTCTCTCCAGAGCTCCACAAAACCGTAATCTTCTTATTTTAAGTTCTCCTCTCAGAATAACTCGGCTTCCAACCGCAGGGGAGAAAAAACCCCGTCCGGAGCACTCCACACGCCACCGATATTCCTTCCTTCTCCTCCTCAATTCCGCTGTTCACCACCAGGCTGCTGCAGTTATAATCCAATGCCCGGTGTCACGGGCACAGCGGCCCAGGCGACGACCAAAATGGTCATGGCCTGTGGCCTCCAAACCCCGCCAAGCCTAGGACGCCAGCATCGGTCCCCACAGTCCTGTATGTCGGCTGGGAGACCCCTGGCGAGCTGTGCAGGTGTCCTTTTCGAACACCTGGCCCCTGAGGGCGGCCGGATTCGGCGCTGGAGGCAGGAGAAGCTTCCAGACGTCTGTAACACCGAAGTCTCTTTTACCTTTTTCTTTATCACAATGTTTAAGAAGAAAAGTTTATTGAATTTTTTTTCCTCTTTTTGGTAGATTTACAGTTTAAAAATGGCTCTTAAGCAAACAGAACTAACTACTAAAATCTTGGAAACTTTTTCAGTTCAAATATGCGGAAAAAAAATTTTTATAGGAACTTTTGGAAGCTTATCTTTTCATAATAAGTTTTTAAACAAGAGATTTTTACACCAATATATTAAAGATTGGAAATTCTTTATTCTTAGATGTTAACAATATTGTTAACATCTAACAATATTGTGTTGTAAATGTTGTACCTTGATGAAGGTATCTTTTCTTTTATGTACACTGAGAGCATATGCACCAAGACAAATTCCTTGTGTGTCCAATCACACTTGGCCAATAAAAATTCTATTCTATTCTATTCTATTAAGCTGATTGGTGAGCAGATGGTGGAAAATGTGTAAGATAGAAGACAAGGGGAAGGAGAATGCTTAAGATGTGATTTTGATGGTATTTTTTAAAATATATATATATAGGGTTTAATTTTTACAACTGATCTATTTTGGGTATAAGGTGTTACTATTTGATATATGTGAGGTATAAAGGAATGGGAAGATGGAATATTGTTTAACTTTTGGAGGACAGATAGAAAAATTTATGGATGTAATGTTGGTATTTGGTTAAATAGAATTTAATTGTTATAATTGATATATTTTGGATATGTTATAAGTATAATTTTAATAATTTTATTTGACAGATGTAAGGTAAATTGAAGAAATATTAATATTAGCAATGTTATTTGATTTATGTAAGTGATATTAAAGATATGAGAAGATAGAATATTGTTTATTTTTGGAGATTGGATAAAAATTTAAGAATTTAAGCTGGAAATATGAATTATATTTGGGAGACTGTTTAAGGAAGAAAGGTATATTATAAAATAATTTCTGATGAATACTGGAAGATGGAATATCGTCTTGGTCTTGATTGATGAAGATTGGATATTAAAAACTATAAGATTCTGAAGACTTCAGGAGTGGAATGGATTGATATATATTTGGTGTTATTGATGAACTGGAAATACTAATTTAATTGGAAGATTCTGAAGATTTTAGGAGTGGAATGGACTGATATATAATGGACTGGAAGAAGAATGTCCTTTTTTGTTTCTGGAAAGGGAGTTAAGGTCTTAGAGAGAGGAATGACTATGGATTATGACTTATGTTGTATTTTAATTTATGATTGTTAATTTTTTATTGATTGATTGATTGATTGATTGATTTTTATACCGCCCTTCTCCCGAAGGACTCAGGGCGGTGTACAGCCAATAAAAAGCACAATATATAAATTAAAACAACACTAAAACAAACATATTACAAAATGGCCAAAAATTTAAAAAATTTAAAACATTTAAAATAGTTTTAAAAACCCTAAAAATATAAATAACCCCGAATTAAAATTTAATTAGGCCAGTCCCGCTTGAATAAATAGATGTGTTTTGCTCAAAGTCCAAGATCAGTACTGACGAAACCAAGTTCAAGCGTGAGGAACAGAGAAGGTGGGGCCGCCAGCCGACATTGCTTGGCGGACGGCACCTGAGAAGTGTGAGCGACGGGTCGTGGGAGGCATAGGGTAACAGCAGGCGGTCAGAGGAAGCCATGGAGCGCTTAAAAAAATCTAAAGCGCAAAAAGACCAGGAAGCCAGTGCAACTGTGAGATTGAATTACATGGGAGCAACAGGTTGCTCCACTACAGCTGCATTCTGACTAGCTGCAGCCTCCGGATGCACTTCAAGGGCAGCCCATGTAGAGCATTGCAATAATCCAATGAAGTGACAGAGCATGAGTGACTGCATAAGGCATCCCAGTCAAGAAAAATTGGAACAACTTGGTAGAAAGCTTTGGAGACGATCTCAAACGACAGCCGCCATCCAAGAGGACTGTGCGCACCCTTTCCATTGGGGCCAATAACTCGCCCCCCACAGTCAGCCACGGCTGCAGCTGACTGTACCGGGGTGCCAGCATCCACAGCCACTCCATCTTGGAGGGATTGAGCTTGAGTCTGTTTCTCCACATCCAGACCCATACGGCTTCCAGACACCGGGACAGCACTTCGACAGCTTCATTGGGGTGATCCGGGGTGGAAAAGTACAGCTGTGTATCATCAGCATACAGATGGTAACTCACCCCGAAACCATTAATGACCTCACCCAGCGGCTTCACGTAGATGTTGAACAGGAGGGGCGAGAGAATCGACCCCTGAGGCACCCCACAAGTAAGGCGCCTCGTGGTCGACCTCTGCCCCCCTGTCAACACCGTCTGCGACCGGTCGGAGAGATAGGAGGAGAACCACCGATAAACGGTGCCTCCCACTCCCAAGCTCTCCAACCGGTACAGCAGGAGACCATGGTCGATGGTATCAAAGGCCGCTGAGAGATCTAATAGGACCAGGGCAGAGGAGCAACCCCTATCCCTGGCCCTCCAGAGTTCATCTACCAACGCGACCAAAGCTGTCTCCGTACTATGTCCGGACCGGAAGCCGGACTGGAACGGGTCTAGATAGACAGCTTCATCCAGGTACTGGGGAAGCTGCCATGCAACCACACTCTCTACAACCTTCGCCACAAAGCGAAGGTTGGAGACAGATGATAATTTCCCAAAAATAGCTGGGTCCAGGAAGGCTTCTTGAGGAGGGGTCTCACCACTGCCTCTTTCAAGGCAGCGGGAAAACCCTCCAACAATGAAGCATTTATAATTCCCCTGAGCCAGCCTCGTGTCACTTCCTGAGTAGCCAGCACCAGCCAGCACGGGTCCAGTAAACATGTTGCATGCAACCTCCCAGCAACCTGTCCACGTGAGCCACAGACCCAAACTCATCCCAAACAACCTCAACAAGACGTGTTCCGCCATCCCACTTGGATCATCGCAATTTTGGTCTTTATCCCAAGCTGAACGATTTTATCATATAGATAAGAATCAGACGTTGAGGTCATCCCGCCTCCTGGTGAAGGACTCAAAATGCATCTGTAATGTATTACTGTAAGTTTTGGCGGGAGTTTTAGGCGGAAATATCTGCCTTCTGATTGGTTGCAGCCTCAGGCTGAAGTGTATATAAGGAGAGGTTTTCTCCAGAGTTTTGCTGGGTCACACTATATTAAAGAGCTGTTGTCACTAACCTGGTCTCCTGCCTCGTCAATACCCAACTTAACATTGGCGACGAAGGTGGGATCTTGAGGCAGAGCACCAGAACAGAGCTGAACTCACCACGAGAATCAAACCCAGCAAGGTGATAGCGAATGCAGCGATGACCGGCTACACGCCACCCACTGCTTGACCCTGCCCAGGAGACATGGGGAATATACATGACCCGTTTAAAGTTTCCTGGAGGCAAACGAGTTACAGGAGTCTCCAACCGAAACGGGCTTACTTCATAAGCCACTGTGGGTCAGTCATCGCCGTCGCAGAAGCCTGGCGGAGCCAACATACACCGTGTGGCAGACCCTTCAGACCCTCCTGAAGAATCACTACGCACCAGCCCCGTCCAAATACGTCGACGGCACGAGTTTGGGGAGCGAGGCAACAAGAAGGCGAGTCTATCAGCGACTACATGGCAGCCCTGAGACAAGCCTCCAAGCAGAGTACCGCGATCTGGACGAAGAGCTGCTGGAACAACTTATACGGGGGTCAGACATCCGTTTGAGGAGACGGTTGCCAGCCAAGAGCAACCTGATTGGCAAACGCTCTGGACGAAGCCAGAGCCCATGAGATGTCCAACCATGCAGCAGACACCTTACAAAGCGACTCACGCCGATGGCGGGCGAAAGCCGAGCACAGTCCACCACGAAGAAACCTATCGTGAGTCAACCAGCAAGAGGAGGAAGAAGTCCACTACACGAAAATCGACAAGGAAGACCCGGAGGAATGCGGAAGTTGCGGGGGGCGACATCAGCCAAAGATGTAAGTTCAGGGACGCCATTTGCCGGCGGTGTGAGGAAGGGCACCTGGCTCAAGTCTGCCGAGCACCCCAACCTTCCAAAAATTCAAATCGGCCAATCAGAGCGGCTCTGAGTCAGAGATGCAAACCCCACATTCGAATTTCAAACCATAATCAGAGCGCGAGATCGAGGCGACCAGGACAGGAAAGAAAGAGCGAAGTCAAACCGAATGACTGTTACCATAGACCACGCAGCTACCCGCATCAAGAAAAGATCTTCACAAACCCGACAATTGAAGGCGTAGCCGACTGGAAGTAGACACAGGATCAGCCATCACAATCATGTCCTGGGACACTTTTGAAAGCCTTGCCGCACATCGAAAGCGCAAGCTACAGAAACAACGGCCCGGGTGCAGGATTACCAGGGCAACCGCATCCCTGTTCGAGGGACAACGACCGTCGAGGTCAAGCACGGACATACGAAAAGACCCTGCCCATCACGTTAGTCGAGGAACCTTGCCAAGTTTGCTGGGGCTAGACTGGTTCCGGCGTTGAATGGGGTGACTGGCGCCCACCGAGCGGATGCAACCTGCAAAACGCCTAATGGAGGAATTCGCAGTATTCGAGGACCGTTAGGCAAGTAAGGGGACCCCTATCTCCTTCAATTTAGACCCCAAATAGCTCCCATTAGGTTAAAGGCAAGGAGGGTTCCTTTGCACTCAAACCTAAAATCGACAAAGAGTTAGATAAATTAGTCAGCCAGGGATACTAGTGCCAGTTGACCATGCCAAAATGGGAGGCATCGTCACCCTATAAAACCAGGCAGGTCCATAAGAATTTGTGCTGATTACAAGGCTACCTTGAACAAAGCATTGCAAGCGCCTACCCAGTTCCAGTAGTGCAACACTTATTGCACTCACTAGGCACGGACAAGTTTTAAATTAGACTTGGCACAAGCTTACCAACAGCTACCCGTAGATGCTAGCACAGCGGAAGCCCAGACCATTATAGCACTGCCTTTAAGTGCACCGGTTACAGTTTGGGGTGAGTGTGGCCCGGGCTATTCAAAATTTGATGGGCGACTCCTACAAGGGTTACAGGAGTCGTGCCCTATTCGATGTGTTGGTATCAGGGAAGATTTAAGAGAACTGGGAAGCGATTAAGGAAAGTTTTGGCCATTTTAGGTCGGCAGGATTAAAAGTTAAAGCAAGCAAGTGTCAGATAGGGTCGAATCTGTTGAATTTTGGGTTATAGAATAGACAAAAGGATTCACCCACTGAGAGCAAAGTCAAATAAAGAGAGCCCCAGCACCCAAAAACAAGACAGAACTCCAGGCTTTCCTGGGTCTGGTAAACTTTTACGCCGTGTTTTTAAAGACAAGGCAACCGTTGCTGAACCGTTGCATAAATTGCTTGGAAAAACACAGTTTGGTCGTGGGGAAGTCAGAGAATAGGGCATTTGAGGCAGTAAAAGTTTGCTATCAAGCGATAGCCTGTTAATACAATACAATAACAGGCTGCCGTTAGTATTGGTTTGTGATCGTCCCCTATGGAGTAGGAGCTCCACAGACTCCCAAAGCGGCACTGAAGCCCTATAGCGTTCTACTCACGAACGATGTCCCGGCTGAGAGAAATTACAGCCAGCTAGATAGGGAGGCTCTCGCAATAGTGTCAGGGTGAAAAATTTCCCGAATCGTTTTGGGAGAGACATTATCACTGACCACAGACCACTATTGGGTTACTGGCTGGCGACGCGCCAGTGGCACTATCACCTGACTGACCAGATGGACTATCTTTTGGCCGCCTACTCTTACAAACTGCAGCATCGACCTGGAAAGAGCTGGGGCATGCGGACGCACTGAGCAGATGCCCATTGCCGGAAATCGAGGACCCTACTCCGGGCACCCGTTCTACTAATTGACTCTTGGGACTCTGGGCCAGTCACATCGAGGAAGTGGCTCGGGCCTCCTACCGGACGTTGTCTTAAGAACTGTAATCGGTTGGGTTCAAGGGATGGCCGCTGCGGGCGACCGTTTAAATTTGTAAAGAGAATTGTCTGTGCAAGGGGTGCCTGCTCTGGGGGATAGGGTGGTAGTTCCAGAGAAGCTGAGGAAAAAGTCCTGGAACTACTGCATGAGGGTCACCCAGGAATTGTAAGGATGAAGGGCTAGCCAGGAGCTATGTCTGGTGGCCCCTAATGGACAGGAAATCGGTGACAGGGTTGGCGATGCCAGGTATGTCAGGAACCACTACCACCCTCGGCCCCAGTGTTGGAGTGGGAGAAACCCCAAGGCCCTTGGTCCCGCATTCACATTGATTTTGCCGGCCCTTCCACGGCCAAACATTTCTAATTGTGGTGGATGCATTCTCCAAATGGCTGGAGATCATCCTAATGAAATCCACAACCAGCCGTCATTCAGCACTAAAACACCTTTTGCACTGCGGACACCCTCGTGTCCGATACGCCCACAGTTCACTGCAGCATTATTTGAAGGGTACCTGGCTGAAGGGCATCCGACATGCCCTCTGCGCCGTTCCACCCTCGTCGAGCGGCCTTGCTGAGCGTTTTGTTGGTGCGGAAGCGCTATCACGAAGCGGCCCGGAGACTGGCAGGCACAAATCGGTCGGCATTCCTAACCGTCAACACAGGACCCCTGTGGCCACCGCCGCAGCCCAGCCGAGCTATTAATGGGCGGAAGCTAGGTGCCCGCTAGACCGGCTACACCGAACTACGTGCAGGGGCGGGTTCAAAACAAAACCAGATAGAATCCGAGAATTAAACATAGGAGACTCAGTGTGGGCCCATAATTACGCGGCCCAAACTGGAAGAGGATAGTCATAGACAAAGCGGGCCCCAAATCTTATCTAGTGGAAATAGGCGATGGCAGAGTTTGGGCGCCACATAGATCAATTAAGAAACAGATTGAGCGATAAGGCGAATTAGGCGAGGCAGCCCTGACTATGATTTAATTAACCCCACAGCTGACTGGAACCGAGAACAAACAAGCAAGAAAACAGAGACTTATCTGAGTCAGGCGGTCCAGCGACACCCTCAGGTCCCCTGAGGACAGCAGGTCCGAGCGAATAATCCAGGGCCGGATGGCGGGAGGAGGAGCTCAGAGGGCGAAAAGTCCCTCCGGCAAGCTCGACTCAACTCCAGAAAGTGAACTGCAGGTCCGGGAGAGTCAGGAGGCGCACGTACCTGCAGGACTAAATAATATGCAAATATTGGCAAAGTGCCTTCTGGGAGGAAGAGTGTAATGTATTACTGTAAGTTTTGGCGGGAGTTTTAGGCGGAAATATCTCGTTCTGATTGGTTGCAGCCTCAGGCTGAAGTGTATATAAGGAGGTTTTCTCCAGAGTTTTGCTGGGTCACACTATATTAAAGAGCTGTTGTCACTAACCTGGTCTCCTGCCCGTCAATACCAAACTTAACCAGTTTCTGATGCAATGAGGTCTAATTTGCCTCCTTATTGCCACTAGGTATCTTATAATCTCATTGTGATCAGCCTTGATCAAAGTACTCTGCGTCTTCTAGTTTCATCTTCAGCTCCTCAACCAAAGCCAATTGGGATCTATGGTCAGATAAGGCAACATCCAAAGATAATTCAGGCGCAACTGTTCTTCAGTCGTGCAGTGCAAGATCTAAAGCCTAACCTCTCATCATGAAATCGGAACCAACATTCTCCGTCTCCCTGCGATGGTGGTGGCTAAAAGTCACAAGGAAAATGATATGACAGTTCCATCACTAAATCTCTAAGCAGAGACATCACACTGCCAACAAAAGTGCGTATAGTCAAGGCTCTGGTTTTCCCAGTTGCAATGGATGGCTGTGAAGGTTGGACCATAAAAAAGGCTGAGTGCTAAAAAATTGAGGTCTTTGAACTCTGGTGCTGGAGAAGACTCCTGCGAGTCCCTTGGACTGCAAGGCGAACAAACAAGTCAGTTCTAGAGGAGATCAACCCTGACTGCTCCTTTGAAGGCCAGATCCTGAAGAGGAAACTGAAATACTTTGGCCACTTAATGAGAAGGAAGGACTCCCTGGAGAAGAGCCTAATGCTGGGAAAGATTGAGGGCAAAAGAAGAAGGGGAGAACAGAGAACGAGGTGGCTGGATGGAGTCACTGAAGCAGTAGGCATGAGTTTAAATGGACTCCAGAGGATGGTAGAGGATAGGAAGGCCTGGAGGAATGTTGTCCATGGGGTCGCAATGGGTCGGACACAACTTCGCAACTAACAACAACAAAAATTTAGAGGTGGGGGAAAGGACCAAGGAAGGTGAGAGCCCCTCATTGCCCCTCTTCGGTTTCCACTCCACTCTAGCCTTGTCCCCTCTCTCTGGACAAGGAGAACTGGGTCCCCACGAGGTCCTCCAAACGGCAGGAACTGAGAAGTGGGGGGAGGGGGAGAGTTTCAGGGAGATCAGGCAAGGCTAAGAGAGGAATGGGAAGTGAATCTTTTGAGGGAGGCGAGTTCGAGGAGGGCCTGAAGCTTCACCCTCCTTCAGCCTATTCAGTAGCCCAGGTGCTTCCTGGTGGTCTCCCATCCTCAGGCTAACCAAGGTGATCTCTCTCAGCTAGATGGGGGCATTGGAGGTTGGGCAGCTGTTGAAGGCTGAGGATAAAATACCAGCTAATGGTTGGAGATACCAGATCAGAGCCCCAACCTTCTCCCAGCTGCAGCAGGCAGACATCCCACAGGAAGCCTATCCTGAGATGCCCCCAATCCTTTCCTGGCATGGGGGGGGTATGGAGGGGTCAAACTCCCCCCTGGCCCAGCACCGGCCTCAGCAGACCAGAACTGGGTCCCCACCTGCAGCTGAAGGAGGCGGCAGAGTCTGAACCTCTCCCACAGTTGTGTGTTTGGACACACCCAGTGACACAAAATTGGCCCCAGATCCAGAGAGACTCTGGTGGGATTCCCATCGATCTCCTGATCAAAGCAGAACTTCTAGGCTCTCTTCATGTTTCCCCTCCCCCACAAGACTTTCATTTTCTCTGAATTCTCTCTGCCATCCTCAGACACACACACACACACACAAACACACAGTTTCTTTCTCCAGCCCACAACAGCTGCAGAGGCTCTTGGGCTTCGCTTCCCCAGCCTGAAGCGTTGGGCTCCTCCGAAGCGGAACTGAGGAACTGGCCAGGATCCAGCAGGCAACAAGCCTCGAATCTTCATCAGGGCAGCTCAGGGACTCTCCTCCTCCTCCTCCGCCCCATGGCTGAGCCTCCAGGTGGGGCAGCCACAAGGTCCTCTGGCCCACCGGAAGTGGCTGAAGGGGCCCTTCCAGAATACCTGATGATGGTTCTCTTCTCCTTTCTCCAACAGTTAAAGCACATTGAAAAAAGTAGTTCTTGACTTATAACTGTTCATTTAGTGACCATTCGGAGTTACAATGGCACTGAAAAAAGTGGCTCTTTGTCTAATACACTCACGCTCTCGTGACGTCTCGCCTGGATTACTGCAACGCTCTCTACATGGGGCTTCCCTTGAAGGGCATCCGGAGGCTACAGTTAGTCCAGAATGCGGCTGCGCGGGTGATAGATGGAGCCCCTCGTGGCTCCCGCATAACACCCATCCTGCGCAGGCTGCACTGGCTACCTGTGGCCTTCCGGGTGTGCTTCAAGGTTTTGGTGACCACCTTCAAGGCGCTCCATGGCATAGGGCCGGGTTATCTACGGGACCGCCTACTGCGACCAGATACCTCTCACCGACCCGTGCGCTCTCACAGAGAGGGACTCCTCAGGGTGCCGTCAGCTAGGCAGTGTCGTCTGGTGACGCCCAGGGGAAGGGCCTTCTCTGTGGGGGCTCCCGCCCTCTGGAACGAACTCCCCCCAGGACTCCGTCAACTTCCAGACCTCCGAACCTTCCGTCGCGAGCTCAAGACATATTTATTCATCTGTGCAGGACTGGCTTAGATTTTAAATTTATAGGGGTTTTAAATTTGGTTTTAATATTTATATTTCTATTTTTAATAATTGGGCATTAGAATAAGTTTTTTAATGATTATTTTAATTTGTATATTGATGTTTTATATGCCTGTGAACCGCCCTGAGTCCTTTGGGAGATAGGGCGGTATACAAATTCGAATAATAAATAAAATAAATAAAATAATATTTCTTCTTTTTTAAAATGTGTTTTTATTGCTTTGAATGTTTTTTTTAATACTTTCATGTAAATACGTTTTTAGCTTTCTTTCTTTCTTTCTTTCTTTATTTTGTCACAACATCATACAAAAAGATTATATAGTATATACACATATAAACATATATAGGAAGAAGAAAAGAAAAACAATAGGACAGGAACGGTAGGCACGTTTGTGCGCTTATGCACGCCCCTTATGGTCCTCTTAGGAATGGGGTGAGGTCAATAGTAGAAAGTTTTTGGTTAAAGCTTTTAGGATTATGGGAAGAGACCACAGAGTCAGGTAAAGTATTCCAAGCACTGATGATTCTGTTGCAGAAGTCATATTTTCTGCAATCTAGATTAAAGCGGTTTACATTTAGTTTAAATCTATTGGTTGCCCTTGTATTATTGCAATTAAAGTTGAAGTAGTCTTTGACAGGAAGGACATTACAATAGATGATTCTGTGAGTTAAACTTAGGTCTTGTCGAAGGCGACGGAGTTCCAAGTTTTCTAAGCCTAGGATTTCAAGTCTGGTGGGATAAGGTATTTTGTTGTTTTCAGAGGAATGGAGAACTCTTCTTGTAAAATATTTCTGGACACGTTCAATTGTATTGATGTCAGAGATGTGGTGAGGGTTCCAAACAGGTGAGCTGTATTCTAGAATTGGTCTAGCAAATGTTTTATATGCTCTGGTTAGTAGTGTGGTGTTTTTGGAAAAGAAGCTACGCAAAATTAGGTTTCTTGTATACGACACTTGTTGTGAGATGGGAGGTTACAAAAATTTCATACATAGATATGATAGATAGATAGATAGGATAGATAGATAGATATATAGGATAGATAGATAGATGGATAGATGGATAAATAACCCTAACCTTTATATTTTGAATATAAACAGAAACAGTAGAAGCACATTTGTTCACATCAGTGTGTTGTCTGTTCCTTGCAGCCTCTTTAAATATGTTCCAGTTTGTGCCCTTGAAGGAATCTCCTCTTAGAGCCTCCATAGCTTCTGCCGGCCACAGTCTCCCTAGTTTTCCAGTTGGTTTATTTGGCTGATTCCACTGAGGTTTCAGCTTCCAATTAGCTTCTAAAACTTTCTCTCCCTCCCACTTTCAAGCCCTTCGGATGAGGAGAGCCAGTCGGTGTCCAAAGCCGATCTTCTCGGTCCTTTTAAGGGGCAGCTCATCCCCTGCCAGAAGCCCCCCATGTGGGTGTTGTGGACGATGGTCCAAGAATCCCAGTTTCCCTCCAGAGAACCATCCACTAAGCCAGGTTTGACTTCCAAGGTGCTTCCTTCCCTCCTTGGATGGTTCCCTTTATTGGGCGAAAGGAAGATAAAACCACCTGTGCCCCCAACTCTTTGGCTCCCATCCCCACCTGCTCCGAGTCTCTTGGCATCTTTTCCAGGACTTTTTCATTCCTCCCCGCATGAAAGAGGAAAAAGGGATAAGAATCTGTGGACTTCATTATTTCTTAAGCCCCTCAGTCACGTCTTTGATACCTTCCCTCCACCTGGGAAACAGCCAACCACCCGAGTTTGATTGTCTACAAATGGCTGGTTCAGTTCCCCTGAGCAATGAAGCATCTACCACCAACAATGCCTTTTCTTTGTTAAGAAAATCTGGGTTTCCCCCCCCCCCGTCATTGATACATTTGGTGTTGTCCCTTTTCCAGCTGCCCCCACACTATCTTGCAAGGGCAGGTATTGTCCACAGGAGCCCAAATCTTCTCCGTGTTTGAGACAAATCCTACAATCACACACTGACAGATTCTTCCTGTGGTGACCCCATGACCCAGATGAGGAAGGGGAGGGGAAAATTCTGCCCTTTAGAGATCGAGGCCTGTGGAGTCCTGTAGAGTCAGTCTGGAGACCTCTGGAGGGGGCGAAGCTCAATTGGAGGGCTACTTAGGGGCATCTAGGGATGCTGGGAAGAAGAGAGGGGTCTGCCCCATTGAACCCCTCCCTCTTTCCTACAGAGCTGGTCTTCCCCTCCGTGACAAATGTCTTCTACACCAGGAATGGCTTAAGGTAGATTTCTCAGAGATCATCCAGTTCAACCCTCTGCTCGAGTAGGGGAGACTCTACACCATTTATACCATCAAGCAGGAGACCCCATACCATTAGAATCTAGAATTTGGTGTTGGGTGCCAAAATGGGGCAGGACCCTCCGGCTGTGAAGTAGAGAAATGGCTGAAATGGCTGGGTGAACGTAGGGGGAGTCTCAGATGCCCCCCAGTGGCTCCCCACATGTGCCTGGGGAGGACGGGGTCTGCTGGCATTCTGCTCCTCAAAAGGGGGCTTGAGGGGAAGCAGAGCAAGGGGGCCTTCAAGCAGGAGGGGGGTTGAGCCCCTTCCCCTCCTTGGATCTGCCCACCCTCCTCCCGAAGCAGTTCTGGCTTCGGACCCAAAGTAGTCGGAATGGTGGATCCAGAGGCAGCGGAGGGAGGAGCCTCCTGTGGGGGCAGGAAAGAGGAAGAGGCAGAAGAGGAAGGAAGGATTCCAGGGTTTCTTACATCAGAAGTTTATTCTTTTATAGCAAAGCGAAGGGAAGTGATTTGGAGGAAGAGTGATGGAGATGAAGCTGCTGTGGGTTCAAAGCCAGGAGAGATGAGGGGACTAGAGTTACAGGTCACCTCAGCATCCCTGGGGACAGTCTAGATGGTCTCCAACCCTCCCTCCCAAGAAAGGGATGCCTCATAGGAAGTTTGGAGGGGAGGGGGTCTCAGCAGGAGAAGGTCCAGGTGCCATTCTCCTCCTCTCCCCAACTTGCCACCTTCAGCCTCCATTTTTAACAGGTTGCAAACAGGACAAAGAGTCATCAGCTACTAAAGAAAAAAAACATCCTTTTGCATCAGAGAGCAGAATTAATTCATGAGTGCTGTAGAAAAAGAGACGGGGAAGAAAATTAGAATATAAAGAAAAACCCTTAGTGTAAATAACATATTTTTCTTCCTTTTCAACCCCCAACCCCCAACCCCAGGGCAGGCCCACACTGCAGGGGGGAGGTTGACAGGCAGGGACAGATAGAGGGAGAATCTACCCACTGCAGGGAAGAAAAGGCTGGGATGCTTGATATGAAGAAAGAAGATGGGGCTAGGATGGGGGTGGCAGCAAAGAGGGGAGCCTGGGGTCACTTGGGCAGAAATTATGTGAATTCCCACAAGGAGAAAGGGGGGGAGTCAGGAATAATAGCCTGTCCAGGTTCCAACTAATGAACGCAAATGACTCTGCATGGAGTGCCCAGAAGGATCATCTCCGACTGGAGGGAGGGAGGGTCCAGTTCACGGTGAAGTTTTGGAGGAAGTTCATTAACACAATAGGGTCATCTCAAGGACTTAGCTCCACCTCCCATCCGAGTACGGATGGAGCTTGAGAATGAACTAACGCAATGATAGAACAATACCTGAGATCAGTGGTGGGTTTCAAATTTTTTTACTACTGGTTCTGTAGGTGTGGCTTGGTGGGCGTGGCAAGGCTTGGTGGGCGTGTCAGGGCGTGTCAGGGGACGGTTACTGCAAAATCCCCATTTCTTCCCGATCAGCTGGGACTCAGGAGGCAGAGAATAGATGGAGGTGGGGCCAGTCAGAGGTGGTATTTTCTGGTTCTCCAAACTACTCAATATTTCTGCTATCGGCTCTCCAGAACTGGTCAGAATCGGCTAAAACACACCTCTGCCTGAGATGCTATGTTAATTATCAGCAGTTTAGCTGGGCAGATCTCCTAACATTTGATGAAGTGGCCTACAATACCGCAGTGCATAATCGCATGGGACTCCCCCCTTTTAAAATAGCCACAGGGTGGAATTTGTCCCTATGCCTGAATACCCTCAGGAACCCACCTCCAAAGTGAGAATGGGTGGGTGGCTTACAAAATGGGTGGGGGGATATAAACCTGAGGTGCTCCCTCCCCAAGGGAGGAATGAGAAGAAATGACCTCTGGAGGGCCCGGGATAGGGGTTATTCCTCTGCCCTGGTTCTCCTTGATCTCTTAGCGGCTTTTGATACCATCGACCATGGTATCCTGCTGCGGCGGTTGGGGGGATTGGGTGTGGGAGGCACCGTGTTTCGGTGGTTCTCATCCTATCTCTCCGACCGATCGCAGACGGTGTTGGCAGGGGGGCAGAGGTCGACCTCGAGGAGCCTCCTTTGTGGGGTGCCACAGGGGTCGGTTCTCTCGCCTCTCCTGTTCAACATCTACATGAAGCCGCTGGGCGAGGTCATCAGTGGTTTTGGGGTGAGTTATCAACTGTACGCGGATGACACCCAGCTGTACATTTCCACCCCTGACCACCCCAATGTAGCTGTTGAAGTGTTGTCCGGTGTGTGGAGGCCGTACGGGTCTGGATGGGGAGGAACAGGCTCAAGCTCAATCCCTCCAAGACTGAGTGGCTGTGGGTGCCGGCATCCCGGTACAGTCAGCTGCAACCGCGGCTGACTGTTGGAGGCGAATCATTGGCCCCAATGGAGAGGGTGCGCAATCTGGGGGTTCTCCTGGATGGACGGTTGTCTTTTGGAGATCATTTGGCGACCGTCTCCAGGAGAGCTTTTACCAGGTCCGCCTGGTCCGCCAGTTGCGCCTTTCTAGACCGGGATGCCTTATGCACGGTCACTCACGCCCTCGTCACTTCTCGCCTGGACTACTGTAACGCCTCACATGGGCTCCCTTGAAGTGCACCCGGAGACTTCAGTTAGTTCAGAATGCAGCCGCGCGGGTGATAGAGGGAGCCACTCGTGGCTCCCATATAACACCGATCCTGCGCAGGCTGCACTGGCTGCCTGTGGTTTTCCGAGTGCACTTCAAGATGTTGGTTACCACCTTTAAAGCGCTCCATGGCATAGGACCGGGATATCTTTGGGACCGCCTTCTGTTACCACATGCCTCCCACCGGCCAGTACGCTCCCATAGAGAGGGCCTCCTCAGGGTGCCGTCGGCCAAACAGTGTAGGCTGGCGACCCCCAGAGGGAGAGCCTTCTCTGTGGGGGCACCTACCCTCTGGAATGAGCTTCCCCCAGGACTTCAACAACTTCCTGACCTCCAGACATTTCGCCGCGAGCTTAAAACATATCTATTCTTCCGAGCAGGACTGGCTTAATAGGGTTTTTAAACATGGATTTTATTGGGGTTTATTTTATATTTTGTATTGTATTTTAAATTTAGGCTTTTGGAATAAGTTTTTTAAATAGTGTTTTTATTGAAATGTATTGCATTATTTTATCTGCCTGTTCACCGCCCTGAGTCCTTCGGGAGAAGGGCGGTATAAAAATTAAATTATTATTATTATTATTATTATTATTAAATGGCCCCCTGCTTCCCTTCCCTTCTGCAATTTCCAAAAACTTGGAAAAATTCTGGGCAAGATTTTAGTGTTTCTGTGTGCTTTTGTTTTTGATTGCAATCCTTTTTCAGATCTCTGTAAGGAAAAGCTGCCCAAAATCCAAAAATTTGCTGTATCCACAGCAAGGAGGTTTTCTTCAGGCATATTTTTTTTAAAAAAGAAACAATTAAGGAATTTATAACTTGCAGGAAGGGCTGAAATGAGGGAAGAAGACGAGAAACTCACCTGCAGGTGGTTGGATGGGAGTTGCTGGAAGGAGAAAAAGATCCAGTCAGACACCTTCATGGGCTGGAGGACTCAGGGGGTTTCCCTCCCCATCGATAGCCCATAATAGGTTGTGTGAGCTTCACTTATAGCCCCTCAAACAAGAGAAGCTGCCACAAATATTCCTCAAGGGGCCCCTCTTGGCCACCTGCCAAGCTTGATGAGAGGCCTCCCCTAGATGGTCCCCTCCCCACAACCTCTCCTCCAGCCCCCCAGACTCACCTTTCTTGCTTTTCAGGTAGGAGAAGAGCCCCGCAGCCAGGAAGGCCACTCCTATCACGGCTCCCATGATCCCTGTCCAGAGTTTGCTCCTGGCAGAGCTGGAGGAACGGGGCTCTGGGGAAGGAGAAGGAGCCTCACCTGAGCGGGAGGATCAGGCCCGCCTCCTCCCAGGAGGGTACATTATGCCTCTACCCACAGGGAGGGTCTCTCCCCCCCTTTTCAGGGCAGGATGGGGTCCCTGAGCAGGAGGGGAGGGAGGGGAGGGGCTTACCCCACTTGACGGTGATGGGGGCCTCCAGGCTGGCGTGCCCCACCTTGCAAGTGTAGACGTCCCCTCGCTGGGGCTTGGTCTCCAGCATCACCTGGAGCTGGTAGGTCCAGTCTCCGTTCTGGAGCTCCTCCCCAAAGGCCACACCCTCCTTCTCCGGCCTCCCATTCTTCAGCCACTGGATCTCGATCTCCACGGGGTAAAAGCCCATCGTGGTGCAGAGGAGGATGGTGTTGGGGGAAGTGGGGTCCATCTTGGTGGGGGAGATGCTGACGGTGGGCTTGGCTGGAGGGAAGGAGGAGAAGGAGGCACAGGAGAGACACAGGAGGGCCCAGAACAGGAGACCAAGTTGGTTAGTTCAGGCCAAGATCCCTTTTCACTCCTAAAACTATGTTTTGAGTTTTGAGTGTCTGTGGAGATTCTCAGCCATCCAGGTCCTGGTTGTCCCAAAGCAGGGGTGAAATCTAAAAATTTTCTCTACTGGTTCTGTGGGCGTGGCTTAATTGGTGGGTGTGGCTTGGTGGTCAGATGACTGGGTGGGTGTGACCAATAACAATAAATAATAAAAATAATAAAGTATACAAAACAATAAGAGGTTGCAAAAACCAACTTTTACACTTTACACACACACAACACAACACAACACAACACAACTGACTCACACACAATGTAAAAGCAGCTGCACTTCACCCAAAATGGCCCTTGCAATGAGCAGGAACCTCACACAGCCACAAAAAGCTGAAAAACCAACTTTCACATTTTACACACACACAACACAACACAACACAACTCACACACACACACACACATAAAATGCCACATACAGCTTTGTGAGATTTTGTGTGTTTGTATCACTACAGAAACACACCAAATCTCAGAAAGCTGCACAAATATTTTATTTTATTTATATTTTTTTAAATCGGGGTCTCCAACCTTAGTAACTTTAAGGTTTGTGGACTTCAATTCCCAGAGTTCCTCAGCCAGCAAAGCCAGCCAGCATTAGTTGCTCACTGAGGAAATAGATAAGCTAGCAACTGATTCTGTCTGGTGCTGAAGTGAAACTGCTCCTTTCACGCTGGGAAAGCCATGCTTTAGATCAGTAATCAAGTAAGTGCCTTAGAATCTCTTAAAAGGAAGTTTTCTACAAGCTCTTCAGAGAGCAGAGAAGCTCTTTCAAAGATCCTGGAGCACAGGGGAACTTCCAGAGGACTGGAAAAGAGCTGATGTAGTTCCCATCTTCAAAAAAGGAAAAAAAAACAGATCCAGGAAACTACAGACCTATCAGCCTGACCTCAATACCAGGGAAGATTCTGGAAAAGATAATCAAGCAACGAATCACCGAATACCTAGAAGCAAACAAAATATTAACCAAAAGCCAGCATGGGTTTGTCAAAAACAGATCATGCCAGACTAATCTTACTGCATTATTTGACAAAGTGACAGAATTAGTGGACCAGAGGAATGCTGTCGATATAATTTACTTGGACTTCAGTAAAGCATTTGATAAAGTAGACCATAACCTACTACTAGATAAAGTAGAAAAATGTGGGTTAGACAGCACCACCACCAGATGGATTCGTAACTGGCTGACCAACCACACTCAACATGTAGTCCTCAATGGAACTACATCCACATGGAGGGAAGTATGCAGTGGAGTACCCCAAGGCTCTGTTTTAGGCCCAGTACTCTTCAACATCTTCATCAATGACTTGGACGAGGGGATAGATGGGGAACTCATCAAATTTGCAGATGACACCAAGCTGGCAGGAATAGCCAATACTCCAGAAGATAGGCTCAAGTTACAGAAAGATCTTGACAGAGTTGAACATTGGGCGCTAACTAACAAGATGAAATTCAACAGTGAAAAAAGTAAGGTTTTACATTTGGCAAAAAAAACCAAAATGCACAGGTACCGGATATGTGGTACCTTGCTCAATAGTAGTAACTGTGAGAGGGATTTTTTTTTTTTTTTACATTTATACCCCGCCCTTCTCCGAAGACTCAGGGCGGCTTACAGTGTATAAGGCAATAGTCTCATTCTATTTGTATATTTTTACAAAGTCAACTTATTGCCCCCCCCAACAATCTGGGTCCTCATTTTACCTACCTTTATAAAGGATGGAAGGCTGAGTCAACCTTGGGATCTTGGAGGGATCTTGGAGTCCTAGTGGACAACCATTTAAATATGAGCCAGCAGTGTGCAGCAGCTGCCAAAAAAGCCAACACAGTTCTGGGCTGCATAAACAGAGGGATAGAATCAAGATCACGTGAAGTGTTAATACTACTTTATAATGCCTTGGTAAGGCCACACTTGGAATATTGCATTCAGTATTGGTCACCACGATGTAAAAAAGTTGTTGAGACTCTAGAAAGAGTGCAGAGAAGAGCAACCAAGATGATTAGGGGACCGGAAGCTAAAACATATGAAGAACGGTTGCAGGAACTCGGTATGTCTAGTTTAATGACAAGAAGGACTAGGGGAGACATGATAGAAGTGTTCCAATAGCTCAGGGGCTGCCACAAAGAAGAGGGAGTCAAGCTATTCTCCAAAGCCCCTGAGGGTAGAACAAGAAGCAATGGGTGGAAACTAATCAAGGAGAGAAGCAACTTAGAAATAAGGAAAAATTTCCTGACAGTTAGAACAATCAATAAGTGGAACAACTTGCCTGCAGAAGTTGTGAATGTTCCAAAACTGGAGATTTTTAAGAAAATGTTGGATAACCATTTGTCTGAAATGGTGTAGGGTTTCCTGTCTGGGCAGGGGGTTGGACTAGAAGACCTCCAAGGACCCTTCCAACTCTGTTATTATGTTATGTTATGTTAAAGTTCTGCTGATGAGGAACTCAGGTGAGATCGCCAGAGGAGTCTTTTAAATCTTTTTTTAAGTTTAAAGGCTCTGCCGATCTCAGCTGAGGGGTGGGAGCTTCAGAGACTTTTTTTTACTTTTAAAGGCATGTTTTCGGCTGAAGAAAAACTGCTTTTAAAAGTAAAAAAAAAAAACCTCTGCTGATGGTGCGGCTCAGCAGAGGCAGGGGGGGCGGGGCCAGGGATTTTTGCCACCGGTTCTCCGAACCAGCAGCCGCCATCGCTACCGGATCGGGCAAGCCAGTCCGAACCAGGAGCATTTCACCCCTGTCCCAAAGGTGCATTTTTTCTAAAAGGCAACTGGATTTTGTTTTTCCAAGACATTTTGCTTCTCATCTGAGAAGTTTAAACTCAATCTATGGTCTACAAATTAATGAACCCTTTTCCAACAGCGACCACAGCATGAGTGACTTTTATCTCAACATGCGTCCTCACATAGACAATCATAATGACGGAATCCCAAAGTTTAGCTTTAGAAAAGCTGCGATCTCAGAACTGACGACCTTTCAACTCCTGATTGGCAAACTCTATTCATTGGCTGCACCACTGCCGAAGACCATTATAACATTTTTTTCACAAGAAGTCAAAAGAATCATTAAACTATTTTTGTTGTTAGTTGCAAAATTGTTTCCGACCCATCGTGACCCCATGGACCACGTTCCTCCAGGCCTTCCTATCAGTGGTGGGTTGCTACCGGTTCTCCCCAGTTCGCAAGAACCGATAGTAAACATTTTGAGTAGTTTGGAGAACCGGTAGTAAAAATTCTGCCTGGCCCCGCCCCCAATCTCTTGCTGCCTCCCGACTCCCAGCTGATCGGCTAGAAGGAAAAAATCAAGACTCACTTGTCGAAGAAGAGGGGAAAAAAACAAGACACTGTCCCTTTAAATTGAGAAGCCAATAATAATAATAATAATAATAATAATAATAATAATAATAATAATAATAATAATAATAATAATAATAATAATAATAATAGTAATAATAATAATAATAATAATAATAATAATAGTTTAATTTGTATACCGCCCTTCTCCCGAAGGACTCAGGGCGGTGCACAGCCAAAATAAAAAACAAAAACTACACATACAATACTAAGAACAACCCTTAAAAAACTTATTCAATTGGCCTTAAATAAAATATCTCCCTATAAAATTACAAAAATTTAAAACCCATAAAATCAATTTAAAATATTAAAAATTCAAGCCAAAATTCAAGAAGCCTCCCAACTGATCAGCTACAATGAAAAAATCAGGACTCGCTTCTTAGCAAAGAAGAAGGGGGGGTGGGGGGGGGGAAATGGCTGTCGCTTTAAATTGACAGAGCTGGAAGCTCGTTTCTGGGTCAGCTGAACAACAAATTGGATAAGTGGAGGAATTATTATATGGTTCAAAGTTTTTGAAGTTTTGGGGTTTGTGCAACATGAGCTTTGTGTTTCTAAAAAGGTTTGGGCGATTTCCATTGTGAAGTATCCTGACTTGAATGAGTTTTCTGCCTGCTTGTAAATGGAGCCGAACTTCCAGCTTCCACCTCTAAGCATTGGTAGCTGTTTTCTGCTTACAAAGTTTCCTTTATGCAGCTGGCAGGAATGTGGAATTCCAGGAAGGTTCCTTGTTAACAGCTTAATTATTTCTTAATTATCTAGTAATATTTTATTTGGGAAATGAAGAAGGGGGAGTTTGATTCCTTCCCAGGACAGATTAGTGGGGTGGGGAGGAAATGGGGATTTTGAAGTAACCTTCCCCTGGAGTGGGGAGGGAATGGGGATTTTAGGCTTGCTGTCAAATATCAGCCATAATACTAATGATTGTTTTGAACAATATGCAGGTTGTATTACATGAATGGCTATTTTATATGTGAAATTATGACTGAAACCTATATAGGTTCACACTGTCAGGAAGTTTCTCCTTAGTTTTAGGTTGCTTCTCTCTTTGTTGAGTTTCCATCCATTGCTTCTTGTTTTGCCTTCTGGTGCTTCGGAAAATACTCCCCTCCCTTCTTTCTAGCAGCCCCTTAAAAGCCTGTTGCCTTTCACACTCTTGGGCAAAGCATGTGAGCCATTTCCTCCTTTCAGCGGTCCATGAAAGTGCATCTATAGCAGAGGTCTCTAACCTTGGCCACTTTAAGACTTTAAGATAGCAAAGCTGGCTGAGGAATTCTGAGAGTTGAAGTCCACAAGTCTTAAAGTGCCCAAGTTTGGAGACCCCTGATCTATAGTATGTAGATAATGAAGTTGAAAAAAAGTGAACAACATTTTTGCAGAACTATAGATATGTTGAGGCTGGGTGTGACAAGGAATGGCTGGGAGGGGAGGGGCCAGGCAAGGTACTCCTTGATGTGAGTGACATTGATTTGGCCACGCCTACCCAGTCACATGACCATCAAGCCACATCCACAAAATAAGCCACACCCACAGAACCGGTAGTAAAAAAATTTAGAACCCATCCCTGCTTCCTATCTTCTACCATCCGCTGGAGTCCATTTAAGTTCCCGCCAACTGCTTCAGTGACTCCATCCAGCCACCTCGTTCTCTGTCGTCCTTTTCTTCTTTTGCCCTCAATCTTCCCCAGCATTAGGCTCTTCTCCAGGAGTCCTTCCTTCTCATCAAACTACATGTACCACTAATAACACCCAAAACCAGGAAAAATAAATTACCCATAACAATAAGGAAGCTTCAGACCAAAAAACCCTCTTTGGCACAAAAACAAAACTGGCTACGTAGTTAACTTCAAAAGTCGCTACAAAACCTTATGCCGACAGATAAAGGCAGAATGCATCAGTTATCAGAGCAAAAAAAAGGAAAACCTAATACGCACTACTATTAATCTTCTCATCGTTCCCATCACCAATCTCTTTCCACTTATGACTGTATGACTGTAACTTTTTGTTGCTATCGTTAAAGGTTAAATTGCAACCTATGGCCATCATTTGTGTTGTAAATGTTGTACCTTTGATGAAGGTATTTTTTTTTCTTTTATGTACATTGAGAGCATATGCACTAAAACAAATTCCTTGTATGTCCAATCACACTTGGCTAATAAATTCTATTCTATTCTATTCTATTCTATTCTATTCTATTCTATTCTTAAGTGATGAAGCTTTCAAGACTTTTCAGTTTCCATCAAAGGAGTAAAATTTCCCTGGAAAGGCCAAATTGCAAAAAGTGCAGCTGAAATCCTTGATTTGCACAATGTTTGGCCTCTGAAACCACATCAGTTGATAGAAATAAATAAAATTATTATTACACAGAGAATGTAAATTACACGAAGAAATCTAGGCGATTTGCAAGGAATCTGGAAGAGAGAATGAAAGAATCTGAGGCTTCAGGGCTGAATGGAGGCCGGATTTCTTTCTTATGACCCCAAATTCAGTTTTAAGGTTTGTGGGAGTTTTTGGAGTCTCCCCAGGAAGGAAGAGGGAAGGGATTTGGCCGCAGGGGAAGCTGAGTCTGGGACCAAAAGGGGGGTTTCGAGGGGGGCTTTTCTCCCAGACCCCCAAAACTGAATCAGCTATTCCTGAAGGTAGAGGAAACACCAAACCAGGATCTTGGTTTAAGCATTGAATTGTGATTATAAATTCTGGATTTCTTTGTTTGTTTGTTTGCATTTATTTTATTGTTTATTTATTATGTTATTATTTAGTTTATTATTTATTCTATTATTATTTAGTTATTTATTTAGTTTATTATTTTATTATATAGTTCATTATTTATTGTATTATTTATTTTATTTATTTTATTATTATGTATTTATTTAGTTCATTATTTTATTACTTTATTTATTATTTATTTATTTTATTTATTTATTGTTGAATTTATTTATTTATTTACTTACTTTATTTATTTACTTATTTAATATATATTTTTTTGAATTTATATCCCGCCCTTCTCCGAAGACTCAGGGCGGCTTACATTGTGTAAGGCAATAGTTTCATCCTATTTGTATATTTATATACAAAGTCAACTTATTGCCCCCAACAATCTGGGTCCTCATTTTACCTACCTTATAAAGGATGGAAGGCTGAGTCAACCTTGGGCCTGGTGGGACTAGAACCTGCAGTAATTGCAGGATACTGTGTTTAATAACAGGCATTAGCCTGGTGAGCCACTTCCCAGTGATTTATTTATTTTATTTTTTCATTTAATTTTATTTATTTATTTATTTATTTTACTTACTTATTGGCTTCAAAAGCTTCCGGAGTACAAATGACTCAGAATGAAGAATAGAAAGAACTAAAACCTGCAGAAAAGGACACAACAATTTGCTTTCATGGATTCCCTTTTGCAGGCCTTTGGAAGTTCATTTTATCCTGAGATCCCAAAGGCCCCAGAGGGGGAGGGAGCCCCCCCCTCCTCCTGGCCTTCTGAAAAGGGGTCCAAATGGGGCTCTGGGGCTTTGCTGAGGGGGAGGCAGAGGAGGAGGCAGCCGTGGGGCTGGTCAGAGCCCTGAATCCCCCAGCCTTTTAATTAATCAATTAATCTTTTAATTAATTTTTACCACTCAGTTTTAATCATCTTTGCCTTCTAAGTCTTAATTTTTATATACTGTTTTTGCCGTTTGATGTTTTTTCTGTTCTGCCGCCCAGAGTCCGTCTGTGAGTTTTAAAAGTTGAGGAATAAATAAATGGCATCTATATATCTATTGCTGGACAGGAAATCCTACTTGGATGGATCTCTTGGAGGGATCCCAAGGATCCCAGATTCCAGCCAGGAGATTTTGGACCTTGGGAGAAAAGGAAGAGTTCTGGGAATGATGGTCGGAATAAAAAAGGAGGAAATCTTCATCCGGGAGAGTCTCAATCAAGAAAAGGAAAAGGGGGTGTTGGGATGTCCTCCCCCAAACTCCCCCCCCAGACTCACCTCTCCGGCCAACCATCTGCCCCGTCTGGGCCGCCTCGTAGTTGTTCCGGCAGAAGGAATCCACTCCAGCCTTCTTGTACTGCAGGTAGTCCTTATTGCTGTTCCAATAGTCCGCATCCACCTTCCCAAACTCCGTGACTGCCACAAACTTCCCGAGGTCGCTGTCAAAGCGGGCAATCTCCTGCCGGTCGTAGATGAACCTGTCCAGTAGTCGCACCTGCTGCGTCCCATTCAGGAAGCGGCACTCGGCCTTCTGCTGGAGCAAGAAATGGACTGCTGGGAGGAGAATAGAATAGAATTCTTTTTTTTATTATTATTATTATTTTTTGTCACAACAGTATACACAAACAAATGTCATAGATTAAACAGCATATCTTGAAGAAAATATATATATATATAATTAAAATTATGCATCAACTATATTAATTGGATATAATGAAGGGAACAATAGGACAGGAACGGTAGGCACTTTTGTGCTCTTATGCACGCCCCTTATAGTCCTCTCAGGAATGGGGTGAGGTCAATAGTAGACAGCTTTTGGTTGAAGATTTTGGGATTTTGAGTAGAGACTATGGAGTCAGGTAATGAGTTCCAAGCATTAACAACTCTGTTACAGAAGTCATATTTTCTGCAATCAAGTTTGAAGCGGTTGACATTTAACTTGAATCTATTTTTTGCTCTTGTAATTTTGCGATTGAAGCTGAAAGTCTTTTATAGGAAGTATATTGCAATAGATGATTTTGTGTGTTAAACACAGGTCATGTCAAAGTCGACGGAGTTGTAAGTTTTCTAATCCCAGGATTTCAAGTCTGTCGGTATAAGGTATTTTGTTGTTTTCGGAGGAGTGAAGAACTCTTCTAGTAAAATATTTCTGGACTCGTTCTATTGTGTTTATGTCAGAGATGTGGTATTGGTTCCAGACGGATGAGCTGTATTCAAGAATAGGTCTGGCAAATGTTTTGTATGCTCTAGTTAGTAGTGTAGAATTTTTTGAAAAGAAGCTGCGTAAAATTAGGTTTACAACTCTTAGGGCCTTTTTTGCTATGTAGTTGCAGTGGGCTTTGGCATTAAGGTCATTTGATATGAGAACTCCAAGATTTTTGACAGGGTGGGGGTTGTCAGTTAGGTAATGTCCATCAAGTTTGTACTTGATGTTGGGGTTCTTTTTTCCAATATGTAAGACTGAGCATTTGCTGGTTGAGATTTGGAGTTACCAAGTTTTAGACCAATCGGAAACAAAGTCAAGGTCTTCTTGAAGGGTAGAAGTATTATTAGTGGTATTAAATAGTTTGACATCGTCACCAAAGAGAACACAATAACTTGAGATTAAATAACAGAGATCATTTATGTATAGTATGAAGAGTGTTGGTCCAAGAACACTACCTTGGGGAACGCCACTTTTGACAGGAACAGGATTTGATATAGCGTTGCCAATTTTGACCACTTGTTGTCTGTTTGACAGGAAGGCATTTATCCAATTGTGAAGAGGTCCCAAAATGCCGTAGGATTTTAGTTTGAGGAGTAGTTTATCATGTACTACTGAATCAAGAGCTTTGCAGAAGTCTATGTAGATTGCATCTATTGCTTTTCCTTGATCAAAGTTGGTAGTCCATATGTTTTTGCAGTGGAGAAGTTGTAGGTTACAAGACAATTTTTTCCTGAAACCAAATTGTTTATTAGAGAGAAGGTTGTTTGTTTCAAGGTGGAGTGTAATGGATTGATTTATGATGGATTCCATTACTTTGCATGAGACACAACATAGAGAGATAGGTCTGTAATTTTCAACAAGGCTTGGATCTCCTTTTTTGAAGATAGGGATGACTGTGGCTATAGACCAGAGTTTTGGAAGGGAACTAGTTTTGAAGGCTTTGTTAAGCCGCCGTCGCAATCGGATGTCTCTGACCCCGCAGATGAGTTGGTCAAGTAATGCGTCTTCCAAGTCTCGATATTCGCAATGGTTAGCGGCTTTTCTCAGCGCTGTCATGTACTCGCGAATCGATTCGCCCTCTCGTTGCATCCGTTGCCGCAATTCGAACCTTTGAACAAATTTTGAGGGCGTCGGTGCGTAGTGAGCCCGAAGGGCGGTCTGCAGGGTTTGCCACGGTACCAACTGTACCGGCGTTGGCTCCGAAAGCGACTCTGCGGTGTCGAAAACTTCCGAACCGCAGTGGCTTAGGAAGTATGCTCTCTTCCTGTTGTCGGAGACCCCCTGGAGTTCGTTTGCTTCGAGGAAACACTCGAAACGAGCCATGTATGACCCCCATTTTTCTTTGGCTGGGTCGAATGGCGCTGGCGGTGTATAGCTGGACATCGTTGCTATCCGCCCTTATTTTTTTTGCTGGGTTCGTTCCTGGCGCTCTTTTGCCTCGAGATCCCACCTTCGTCGCCAGTGTTAGATTCGGGCAATAACGAGGCAGGAGACCAGATGAGTGACAACAGCTCTTTAGTTTATAGTGAACCCAGCAGCGAACATCAGAAAAACCCCTCTTTATATACAGTTCAGTCAGAGGCAACAGCCAATCACCAACGTGCTATTTCCCGCTCTAATTTCCCTCCAAATCTCTTAAAGATACATTACACTCCTTCCCTCCCAGAAAACATTTTACCCCTATTTACATGAAATTAGCATCTTATTTCTCTACGTAGTCACGCAAGTAGACTGGGCGTCTCCTAACTCTTTCGGACCTGCACAATTCATTCTCTGTGAGTGAGTCGAGCTGGCCGGAGGGACTGTTTGTTCCTCTCAGCTCCTCCTCTAGGCCATCCGGCCCTGGATTATTTGCAGAATCGTCCCTGCTTCCTTCAGGAGGGACCGGTTGGTGTCGCTGGACCTCATCGAACTCAGATAAGTCCCGCGTTTGCCCCGGGTTTGAGTCAGCTGTGGATTCAAACATTGGATAGTCAGGGCCCGTTTCCGGACTTTTGGTTGTTCTTTTTCTTTTTTTTTTCTTTTTTTAAAAGTTTTATTCTTACAATCATATCAAATAGTTCATCCAATGTACAGTTATATACAATTAGTCGGGCTTGCCCAGTCACCACCCCCCTTTTTAACACTCTTCCCTCTTCTACCTTCTTCTACTTTCCAGACTTTCCTCTCCTTCTCTTATCTACATCCTCTCCTCCCTCCACCCTACACCTTCCTTCTCCTCTTCTACCCTCTTCCTTCCTCTTCTCCTCTTCCTACCTCCTACTCTCTCTTTCTCTCTCCCACCGTTCTAAAATGGTAACTGGGCAGACCCGACCCTGCATTAATTATATTTATACATCTTCAATAACCCTGTACATTAAACATCACTCCATCTCTACCAAACCCCCCAATTCCCTCCCCTTACCCCCACCCCCACCCCGACTTCCCAGAACAAAATGCAGGGTATCAAAACTAACAATCATAATCTAAAATAATTCCTAAATTATAATCTCTAGTCACACCACACTTAGTCACACTCTCAATTCCCTTCTCCTTCAAAAATATATCTAATACAAAATATTTCCTAAATTTACTCATATGCTATTCGATATTTTTTATCTGATACTTATTTTGAATATAATCAATCCACATTTTCCATTCTAAAATATATTTTCTAGTGTATAGTCTTTCAAGTAAGCGAGATTTTGCCATCTCTGCCAGATTTGATACTTTGAGTGTCCATTCTTCAATTGTAGGTAATTCTTCTTTCTTCCAATACTGAGCAATCAAAAGTCTTATGCTGTTATTAAGTTCAAAATCAATTTAGTCTCTATAGCTGTACAGTCCATAATAATTCCTAGTAGAAAGAACTGCAGAGTAAACTTAATCTTCTTTTTCAAAATATTCTGCATGATCCACCATACTTTAATCCAAAATGCTTTAACTTTTTTACAAGTCCACCATATATGGTAATAAGTGGCATCTTCACAATCGCATCTCCAACATTTAGCCTGTACATTTTACAGTAGACTTTAATTGTTTGGCTGCCATCTTCTATGAAATTATTTATTTATTTATTTCCAACTTAATATTCACTTTAAATCTTCTTAACTTCTAAGAAACACAGTCTTTTAAAGCAATATTTAAAAATCTCCCTAGATTCTATCAGCAGGCAGCAAAGAGTTAAAGAGTTAAAGCAGCAAGTAACATGCAAATTACCAACTGCAGACAAACGCTGAAAGTATCACTTTCGCTTTCCACTCGTTAACTTGTTAACAATTCGCCTCCATTTTCTTGCTGTTTTCAAGCTTGTTACAAAGTATCGGGGAATCGGCTTAGCTACTTGCATAAAGTTCTCCCACTTTCGTTCTGTCCGGTATAATCCTTTATTGTCCAAAATAAATCTCGGCGTTTGGTCGTGGTGATTGGTTCCGCCAAAGCAGAAGAATCCTCGGATCTGGAGCACTTCGGGTTACTGGAGGGAACTTAACCCTTCAAACCCCTTTTTTCTCAGGGGCTTTAGGGAAATTCAACCTCTGCCCTCAGCTCACCACCTTCTCCTTCTCCCGAAGAGGGGGTTTTCCGAACCGCTGGACAGCAGATTTAAGCTGTCCTAGCGATTCCACATAATCCAGAGGTTGGTGATCGTAAAGATCACCGCCATCACCTACGGTGCCAAACCGGAAGTTCTGGTTGTTCTTTTTCTTAATTGATCTATGTGGCGCTTCCAAACCCGGCCATCCTCTATCTCTACCCGATACGATTTGGGTCCGGTTGTTTCAAGGATTGTCCCCTTTACCCAATTTGGGCCTTCTCCGTAATTGTGTGCCCATACTGGACTTCCCACTGTCATTTCTCTTGTTTTACCGTTTGTCCCTTTGTACCCGTCTGGGGTATAGTTTGGGTTTAACCGGTCTAATGGGCACCTCAGCTTCCTGCCCATCAGTAGTTCTGCTGGGCTGCGGCCAGTTGCTACACAGGGGGTTCTGTGTTGCACTGCTAGGAAGGTGTCAATTTTTAATTGCCAATCGCCTGGCCTGATTCGGGACAATGCTTCCTTTGCACTTCGTACGAAACGTTCTGCAAGGCCGTTCGTCGCAGGGTGGAACGGCGCCGAGAGGACATGCCTGATGCCCTCTTCTGCCAAGTACCCTTCAAACAGGGTCGCTGTGAATTGAGGGCCGTTGTCGGAGACTAGGGTGTCTGGTAACCCGTGGGTTACAAATAGGCGCCGCAGGACTGGGATTACGGCCTCGGCTGTCATGGATCTCATAAGAATGATTTCCAACCATTTGGAATAGGCATCGACTACCACTAGGAATGTTTGGCCATGGAAGAGCCCGGCAAAATCGATGTGGATCCTAGACCATGGGCCCTGGGGTCTCTCCCACTCTCGAGTTGGGGCCGTTGGTGGTAGTGGTCTGGACTCCTGGCAGGCTTGGCATTTTCCTACCCTGTCACTAATCTCCTTGTCCATCAAAGGCCACCACACATAGCTCCTTGCTAAACCCTTCATTCTCACTATCCCAGGGTGGCCCTCGTGCAGGAGTTCCAAAACTTTTTCCGCACTCTCCGGGATTACCACTCTATCCCCCAGAGCAGACACCCTCCTTGAGCCGACAACCCCGCGCTTTCTTTACATATTCCTTAAACCGCCGGGCGCAGCGGGCCATCCTCTTTGCACCCAACCCATTACAGTTCTTATTGTAATGTCCTTGTAAGAAGCCCGAGCCACCTCCTTGGAAGTGACTGGACCCGAGTCCAAAGAGTCAATTAGCAGGATGGGTGCGCCCGGAGTGGGGTCTTCGATAGTCTCTGGTAGTGGGCATCTGCTCAAAGCGTCTGCATGCCCTAACTCTTTTCCTGGCCGATGCAACAATTTGTACGAATACGCAGCCAGAAAGATAGTCCATCGGGTCAGTCTAGGCGAAAGTGCCACGGGCGTTGGGCAGTCACCTGCCAACAGGCCCAGTAGGGGTCTATGGTCTGTGACTATTTCGAAATCACGGCCAAATACATATTCATGGAACTTCTTTACCCCGGAAACTATGGCCAAGGCTTCTCTATCAAGCTGACTATAGTTTCTTTCAGCCGATGACATTGTTCGGGAGTAAAATGCTATAGGGGCTTCTGTGCCATTTGGCAACCTGTGGCTGAGCACAGCCCCACCCGTAGGGAGATGCATCACAAACTAACACCAATGACAGCGTGCCATTGTATTGAATCAGTAAACTATCGCTAGACAGAAGGTTTTTTACTGCTTCGAATGCCCTAGCTTCCGCCTTTCCCCAAGACCACACAGCTGTCTTCGTTAGTAATTTGTGGAGCGGTTCGGCTATAGTCGCCTTATTTTTCAAAAATACCGTAAAAGTTGACCAGACCTAAGAACGCCTGTAACTCCGCTTTTGTTTTGGGGAGCTGGGGCCTTCCTGATTGCCCTAACCTTGCTCTCAGTGGGTGGATTCCTTCCTTGTCTATCCGATAGCCCAGGAATTCCACGGATCCTACCCCTATCTGGCATTTATTCAGTTTGACTTTGAGACCGCGGACCGGAAAATGCCCAGAACTTTTTTCAACCACCCTAAGTCTTCTAGATTTTCGGATACCAGTACGTCATCAAAGTATGGTACCACCCTGGGAGTCCCTGCAATAGCCGCCCATTAGGTTCTGAAATAACCCTGGAGCCACACTAACCCCAAACTGTAACCGGGTGCATTTAAAAGCACCCCTGTGCGTTCTGATCGTTTGTGCTTCGCCGTGTTGCTATCTACGGTAACTGCTGATAGGCTTGGGCCAAATCTAGCTTGGCGAAGACCTGGCCTTGCCCCAAAGAGTGCAGTAAGTGTTGTACTACTGGGACGGGTAGGCACTCTTCTGCAACGCTTTATTAAGCGCTGCCTTGTAGTCAGCACAACCGGACCGACCCGTCCGGTTTGATGGGTGACTATGGGTGTCTCCCACTTTGCATGGTCAACTGGCACTAGTATTCCTGGCTTACTAGTTTGTCCAGCTCCCGGTCAATTTTGGGCTTCAGGGCGAACGGGACCCTCCTAGCCTTTAACCGGATAGGGGCAACCTGTGGGTCAAGGTTAAAGGAGATCGGGTCCCTCGTACTTGCCCAAACAGTCTTTGAAGACGTCCCGAACTCCTTCATTAGTTCGTCTTTTAGGTTGACGTCGTTTCGAAGACTCGTCACTCCCATGCCCAATGCCCGGAACCAGTCCAGTCCCAACAAGCTCGGCAAGGTTCCGCCGACCACGGTGATGGGCAGGGTCTTGTTGTGTTGTCCATACTTGACTTGACGGACGTTACCCTCGGACGGGATGCGATTTTGGTAATCTTGTACCCTTAGTTTCTGTGGTTTCAGCTTGCGCTTCGCGACGGCTGGCAAACGCTTTCACGAGAGTGTCCCAGGACATGATCGTGATCGATGAACCGTGTCCACTTCCATTCGCACGGCACCCTTCAATGTGCGTTTTAGTAAAATCTTTTTTCAAGGCGCGTGGCTGCTTGGCCTATTCTCACGGCAGTCTGATTAAGTTTCGCCTTTTTGAATCGACCAATCACGGGCCTCTTCGCTGCTCCCACGCCTGATTGGTCGGTTTGAATTTTTGGCGGAAGGTTGGGCGCCGACAGGCCTGTGCTATGTGCCCTTCCTTTGCACCGCCGACAAGTCGCATCCTTAAATTTGCAGTCTTGTCGCTTGTGTTGTCCCCGCAACTCGCGCATTCGTCGTCTTCCTGGCCTCCCGTGTGGAAGACTTCTTCCTCTTCCTCGCCTTCCTCGGCCTGGACTTCCTCATTGTGGACCGGGTTGTTTCGCCCCAGTCCCCGCGCGATCGGTGTTTGCAGGGTTTCTGCCGCTTGGGTGGACATCTCATGAGCCCTGGCCTCGCCCAAGGCGACGCCAGTGTTAGGTTGCTTCTGGACAGCAGCCGCCGCAATCGGATGTCTCTGACCCCGCAGATGAGTTGGTCGAGTAATGCGTCTTCCAAGTCTCGATATTCGCAATGGTTAGCGGCTTTTCTCAGCGCTGCCATGTACTCGCGAATCGATTCGCCCTCTCGTTGCATCCGTTGCCGCAATTCGAACCTTTGAACAAATTTTGAGGGCGTCGGTGCGTAGTGAGCCCGAAGGGCGGTCTGCAGGGTTTGCCACGGTACCGACTGTACCGGCGTTGGCTCCGAAAGCGACTCTGCGGTGTCGAAAACTTCCGAACCACAGTGGCTTAGGAAGTATGCTCTCTTCCTGTTGTCGGAGACCCCCTGGAGTTCGTTTGCTTCGAGGAAACACTCGAAACGAGCCATGTATGACCCCCATTTTTCTTTGGCTGGGTCGAATGGCGCTGGACATCGTTGCTATCCGCCCTTATTTTTTTTGCTGGGTTCGTTCCTGGCGCTCTTTTGCCTCGAGATCCCACCTTCGTCGCCAGTGTTAGATTCGGGCAATAACGAGGCAGGAGACCAGATGAGTGACAACAGCTCTTTAGTTTATAGTGAACCCAGCAGCGAACAACAGAAAAACCCCTCTTTATATACAGTTCAGTCAGAGGCAACAGCCATTCAGCAACGTGCTATTTCCCGCTCTAATTTCCCTCCAAATCTCTTAAAGATACATTACAGTAGGCATGAGTTTAAATGGACTCCAGAGGATGGTAGAGGACAGGAAGGCCTGGAGGAACGTTGTCCATGGGGTCGTGATGGGTCGGACACAACTTTGCAACTAACAACAACAGGCTTCATAGAACCAATCAATTTCTACCTCTTCAGCAACAGTAGTTGGGGCATAGACTTGGACTACTGTGACGTTGAATGGTTAGCCTTGAATTGCCTTGGATTCGAACTGAGATCATTCTGTCATTTTGGGGATTGTGTCCCAGTATTGCTTTTCCTATTCTTTTATTGACTATGAAGGCTTCTCCATTTCTTCTGAGAGATTCTTGCCCGCAGTAGTATACCTGATGGTCATCTGAATTAAATTCACCCATTCCTGTCCATTTTAGTTCATTGATTCCTAAGATGTCAATGTTACAGTCTTGTCATCTCTTGTTTGACCACGTCCAGCTTGCCTTGATTCCTGGATCTTACATTCCAGGTTCCTATGGAGAATAGATCTTTACAGCGTCGGACTTTCCTTTCACCACCAGATACACCCATAGCTGAGCGTCCTTTCGACTTTGGCCCAGTTGCTTCATTCTTTCTGGTGCTACTAGTACTAGCCAGGGGTAAAATGCTCCTGGTTCAGACCGGCTCACCCAATCCGGTAGTGATCGTGACGGGTGGTTCGGAGGACCGGTAGCAAAAATCCCTGGCCCCGCCCCCATGCTTCTGCTGAGCCGAGCCATGAGGGTTTTTTTTCTTTTTACTTTTAAAAGCATGCCTTTAAAAGTAAAAAAAACATGTTTTCTACAAGCTCTTCAGCCTAAGAGCTTGTAGAAAACCTCCTTTTAAGAGATTCTGGGCTGTGATAAAGCACTTACCTTATTTGCTCCTTTCCGGCTGCAAAAGCCATGCTTTAGATCAATTGCATCAGTAGCAACTGCCTACCTGAAATCCATCTGATCAGTCAGCAACTGCTTTGCTGGCTGAGGAACTCTGGGAGTTGAAGTCCACAAACCTAGATTGTGAACCCCAATCTAAAAAAATATAAATAAAATAAAATATTTGTGCAGCTTTCTGAGGTTTGGTCTGTTTCTGTAGTGTTTCACTCTAACTATAGAAACACACAAAATCTCACAAAGCTGTATGTGGTATTTGTGTGTGTGTGTGTGTCAGTTGGGTTGTTTTGTGTTGTGTGTGTGTAAAGTGTGAAAGTTGGTTTTTGAGCTTTTTGTGGCTGTGTGAAGTGTGTGAAGTGTGAAGTGAAGCTGCTTTTACATTGTGTGAGTCAGTTGTGTTGTTTTGTGTTGTGTGTGTGTGTGCAAAGTGTGAAAGTTGGTTTTTGAGCTTTTTGTGGCTGTTTGAAGTGTGTGAAGTGTGAAGTGAAGCTGCTTTTCCATTGTGTGTGAGTCAGTTGTGTTGTGTTGTGTTGTGTGTGTAAAGTGTGAAAGTTGGTTTTTGAGCTTTTTGTGGCTGTGTGAAGTGTGTGAAGTGTGAAGTGAAGCTGCTTTTACATTGTGTGAGTCAGTTGTGTTGTTTTGTGTTGTGTGTGTGTGTGCAAAGTGTGAAAGTTGGTTTTTGAGCTTTTTGTGGCTGTTTGAAGTGTGTGAAGTGTGAAGTGAAGCTGCTTTTACTTTGTGTGTGAGTCAGTTGTGTTGTGTGTGTATAAAGTGTGAAAGTTGGTTTTTGGTACCTCTTATTGTTTTGTATCCATTGTTTCTTATTTTTATTATTTATTGTTATTGGCCACGCCAACCCTGTCATCTGACCACCAAGCCACGCCCAGCAATTAAGCCACGCCCACAGAACTGGTAGGGAAAATGTTTAGATTTCACCCCTGGTACTAGCCCTCCGCTCTTCCCCAGTAGTATATTGGACACCTTCCCGACCTAAGGGGGCTCATCTTCCGGCGTCATCTCTTTTTGCCTTTTTGTACTGTCCATGGGGTTTTCATGGCAAAGATACTGGAGTGGGTTGCCATTCCCTTCTCCAGTGGATCACGTTTTGTCAGAACTCTCTGCTATGACCTGTCTGTCTTGGGTGTCCCTGCACGGCATAGCTCATAGTTTCATTAAGCTATGCGAGCCCCTTCACCACGACAGGGCAGTAATCCATGGAGGGGATTATATTTATTTTATATATATTAAAAGAGCTTGATATATTTTGCTTTCATTTATAACCTGCAAGCCGCCCAGAGTCTCCTTGTAGGAGAGATATCACAGAACAGATTAACAGAAGGGACCTTGGAGGTCGTCTAGTCCAACCTCCTGCTCAAGCAGGAAACCCTTCAGAACATTTCAGAAAAGATGGGCACCATAAAAATGTAACATATATAGCCTCCGCCTCTCTCTTCTTTTGGTGGGAATATGGGGAGGGTAAGTTCTATGGTAGGTTCAGGCTTCTCTTCTCTCCCCCTCCCAAAACAGCCCCCCAAAGACCATCTCAAATGGAGGTTCTCCACCCCACCTTCACAATAGGGATAAATTTGGGGAGCCGATTGAGGGGAGCAACTGAGAACTCTCCCCATTCATCAGTTCCCCCCTGTGGGTCCCCTCCAGATCCAAATTGGGCAATGGGGGATTATGGGGTGGGAGAGTCTTGGTCTCCTCCCCAAATTCAGAGCCCTCCCTTCCCCCAGAAGGTATCGAAGCTCAAATCTTGCCTGACTTTCACAGGGGGGAAAAACTGAAGTTTCTGAAGCTGCAAAAGTTCATTTTTCTTATATTTTTGGTGGCATTTCTGGATTCAGGTCTGAAAATGCCTCAATTTCCCCCTTTCGCTTTCGCTTTCGCTTTCCGGCACCTTCCTCTTTTGTTGCAGGACACTTTCGATGCAGCCGACTTTGGGGATTCCGTATTCGGGTCTAATTCAGAGCCCGAAGCTCCCACTCCCTTGAAGTCACGGGGGGGGTCGGGGGGGTGTGTCCGACTGCGTCTCATCTCATTCGGCTGCCTTCCCACGACCGCCTCCCCACCGCAGTCACAACAACGGAGACGGCGATCCCTCTTCGTCCCTGTGGGCGAAATGGGGCGAGGGAGGGACCGGACACCACGCGGAGATTGAGGCTTCTCAGGCTCCCGCCTCTTTAGCTTTCGACTCCTTTCCCCAATTACTGGGGTCTCTCAACTCCTTTCTTCCCCCTCTTTCCCCAGGAGCACTGAAGGCCCCGGCCAGCCCCTCTTCCCCCCCCCGCCCAGCCCCCTCCTTACCGGGGGTCTCCTTCCCCCCTTCGCTTCCGGGGATCCTGGCCAGCGCCCCCACCAGCAGCATCAGGGGGACCCCAGGGAAAGCCATGGATGCTGCCCCACAAGCGCCCCAAAGGGAGAGGAGAAAGACGCGGAGCCTCCCAGCCCCAGACGCGGAATCGGGGGGTCTGGATTGGGGGAGGAGGAGTTTTCCTCGGACTTCGGAATTGGGGGGGGTCCAGAAGGAGCAGGAGGACCAATGGGAATTCTCCTTTTAGCAGCGTCATCGGTCTCCGGGCAGAGCCTCCCTTGACTTCGCCCGATGGAGGAGATAGTTCCCCGCAGAGAGATAAGCGGAGAAAGTGGGAGGGGGAATAAGTTCAGTCTTGGGGGGCTGCATTCTAGGGGGTCTTTCAGGCCAGCCCTGGAGGGGAGTGTGGGCTTCCTTTTGCTCTCCTCTCCCCCCCCCCCCGATCCTGCGTGGAGTGGGGCTGCGGTGGATGAGAGAAGGGGAGGCGCAGCCCACAGCCAGGGAAGACTTGGGGGTCTCTGAGCCGGTTGATTGGGGAGCCTGTGTCCCTCTTCTCGTGGTCTTGGATGACGTAATCACTGGATGGTGCCGACCAAGGCTGCCTCCTGCTTTGACGGGGCCAGGACAGAGCAGCCACCCGGGAAATCTGAGCATTCGTTGGAGTTTAAGGCTCTTTCTGGTTCTTCATCCTTTTTGCCAGTTTGTTGCCGATCCATCACTGAGGCCGTCTGCACCAAAGACAAATTCCTTGTGTGTCCAATCAAAAAAATTCCGTTCTATTCTATCACATCCCAATGTAACTCCTCCCAACACTTGTTTACTTGGTAGATTGTTCATTTACAAGTTATAAGAAAAAAAATTATAATGAAGTTCTTGCCTAATTATTCCTGCCCTATGAAAGTAGTAGTAGTAGTAGTAGTAGTAGTAATAATAATAATAACAACAACAACAACAACAACAACAACAACAACAACAACAATAATAATAATAATAATAATAATAATAATAATAATAATAATAATAATAATATTTATTTGTATACCTTCTCCCAAGGACTCAGGGCGGTTTACAGCCAAGATAAAACAGTAAAGACACATACAATACTAAAACATACATTAAAAACTTATTAAATTTGGCCCAATTTTAAAATACAATCAATCGATAAAATTAATAAAATTAAAACCCATAAAATCAAATAAAAAATTAAAATTCAAGCCAGTCCAGCAAGACGGAATAGATAAGTCTTAAGTTCGCGGCGAAAGGTCCGAAGGTCAGATAGTTGTCGAAATCCAGGGGGAAGTTCGTTCCACAGGGTAGGAGCTCCCACAGAGAAGGCCCTTCCCCTGGGGGCTGCCAGCCGACATTGTTTGAGTGACGGCACCCTAAGGAGTCCCTCTCTGTGAGAACGCACAGGTCGGTGGGAGGTACCAGATGGCAGTGGACGGTCCCATAAATATCCCGGTCCTAAGCCATGGAGCGCTTTAAAGGTGATAACCAATACCTTGAAGCGCACCCGGACGACAACAGGCAGCCAGTGCAGTCTGCGCAGGATAGGTGTTACATGGGAGCTCTGAACCGCTCCCTCTATCACCCGTGCAGCTGCATTCTGGACTAACTGGAGCCTCCGGGTGCTCTTCAAGGGGAGCCCCATGTTGTTGTGACCCAGGTTCCTGGACCCGGACTCCTGGACTCAGATGATTCAGAAAGTGAGGGAGAAGACCTGGCAAGCCCTGCTTCTCTTGAGCCCTTTCCCTCCCTGGCACCCACTCAAAGGGAGGAGGAGGGGCCGGCAAGGCCTGATTCCCTGGAGCCTTCTTCTGATTTGGCAACGCCCCAAGAACAGTTTTGGAGTGATGCAAGACTGCGCAGGCGTGATCGGCGCGCGCAGCAGAAGCAGCGTTGGGATAAAGCCAAGTCATAATTGTCATGCAGTGACATCTGCAGAGACTATAAATAGGAGGCGGGACTTCCTGGTTTTTTGTCTTGGACAAAGCAATGAATTTCTATGGCAAACTGTATCAATGGAGGGAAGAATATATTCGTGAGTAATTCTGGCCTTATCTGTAATTTCCTTGTTATCTCCAGAAACTTGGCAGGCCCGTGGGTAGACGTGGCCAGGACATTTATATATATGTAAATAAATCAGAAAAGGAGGCCTCTGACTGACTCTTTGCTGGGAGTATTGGGGGAAGGGAAACAGAACACATGTAGAGAGCATTGCAGTAATCCAAGCGAGAGGTAACAAGAGCATGAGTGACCGTGCATAGGGCATCCCGGTCAAGGAAGGGGCGCAACTGGTGAATCAGGCGGACTTGATAAAAAGCTCTCCTGCAGACGGCCGTCAAGTGATCTTCAAAAGACAACCACCCATCCAGGAGAATGCCCAAGTTGCACACCCTTTCCATCGGGGCCAATGACTCGCCCCCAACAGTCAGCCGCGGCTGCAGCTGACTGTACCGGGGTGCCGGCATCCACAGCCACTCAGTCTTGGAGGGATTGAGCTTGAGCCTGTTTCTCCCCATCCAGACCCGTACGGCTTCCAAACAGCTTCATTGGGGTGGCCTGGGGTGGAAAAGTACAGCTGCGTATCATCAGTGTACAGCGTACAGTTGGTACCTCACCCCAAAACCACTGATGATCTCACCCAGCGGCTTCATATAGATGTTGAACAGGAGAGGCGAGAGAATCGACCCCGGCGGCACCCCACAAGTGAGGCGCCTAGGTGTCAATATCTGCCCCCCTGCCAACACCGTCTGCAACCGGTCAGAGAGATAGGAGGAGAACCACCGATAAACGGTGCCTCCCACTCCCAAACTCCCCAGCCGGTGCAGCAGGATACCATGGTCGATGGTATCAAAAGCCGCTGAGAGGTCTAATAGGACCAGGGCAGAGGAATAACCCCTGTCCCTGGCCCTCCATAGATCATTGACCAACGCGACCAAAGCCGTCTCCGTACTGTATCCGAGTCGAAAGCCGGACTGGAACGAGTCTAGATAGACAGTTTCATCCAGGTATTGGGGTAATTGACGTGCCACCACACTCTCTACAACCTTCGCCACAAAGCGAAGGTTGGAGACCGGACGATAATTTCCTAAAACAGCTGGGTCCAGGGAAGGCTTCTTGAGGAGGGGTCTCACCACCGCCTCCTTCAAGGCAGCTGGAAAAGCCCCCTCCAACAAAGAAGCATTTGTAATCCCCTGGAGCCAGCCTCGTGTCACCTCCTGCGTGGCCAGCACCAACCAGGAGGGGCACGGGTCCAGTAAACATGTGGTGGCATTCAACCTCCCCAACAACCTGTCCATGTCCTCAGGAGTCACAGGGTCAAAACTATCCCAAACAGTCTCAACAAGACGAGTCTCGAAACTCTCGCTTGGATCTACCCAATTTTGATCCAATCCATCCCGAAGCTGAACGATTTTATTGTATAGATAACCGTTAAACTCCTCGGCCCGCCCTTGTAATGGGTCATCCCGCACCTCCTGTTGAAGGAGAGAACGGGTCACCCGAAACAGGGTGGCTGGGCAGTTATCTGCCGATGCAATGAGGGAGGAAACATAGGAACGCTTCGCTTCCCTCAGTGTCACTAGGTAGGTCCTACTATAGGACCTAACTAGTGTCCGGTCAGCTTCCGAATGGCTGGATCTCCAAGCACTCTCTAGGCATCTTCTCCGGCGTTTCATCTCCCTCAGCTCCTTGGAAAACCAAGGGGCCGGCTGAGATCTACGCCGGGTCAGAGGCCGCAAAGGCACGACACGGTCCAAAGCTCCAGCCGCGGCCTGTTCCCAGGCCGCGACTAGTTCTTCAGCCATGCCGCGGGCCAGATCCTCAGAAAACGGCCCAAGCTACGTCAGGAACCTCTCCGGGTCTATCAGGCGCCTGGGACGGAACCAACGCATTGGCCCCGTCTCCCTGCGGTGTTGAGTAGCGGTCCGAAAGTCCAGACGAAGAAGAGAATTCCATAACAACGGAAAATGCAAAGACTGCAAAATATTTATCCCGGATGCAGGGAAAAGAGGGTTCACTGAAAGCTACTGAAAGGCAGGATCCACTGTGGGGGAGAAGAGAAGGTGCAGGAAGCAACGCAGGCCTCCGTTCTTCTCTATCTGCTAGTGGGCTTTCGATTTCTTCCATTCTTTGAAAGTCTAGGCTGCTTTTGGGAAATCTTTGGGCTCTGATTGGTTCCAGGTCTCCTCTGAACTGGATCTCTGAGCATTCAGAGCCCCACTTACTACCCAAAGGTAATACTTGGCCGGGTTTCTGCCACTCTGTTCCCATTATGTTCTCCGTGTTCTGGCTTACTCTTCCTCCCTCCTCTATCATGAGGTTTTTGGGACAGGGAGGCACAGCTGGAAAAGGACAAGCAATAGCTTTGCCCAGCCTAGCAAATGCAATAATATTGGCTAAAATCTGGGTAAAATAGAACCTCTGGTCACAACCATAATTTGTTCCATAACTTTGGTTGCAACCCGATTTGGTTATCGTCAGAAGTGTTCATGACCAGAGGTTCTACTATACAGCACATTGTATAAGGAAGGGAAAGAGATTCTGGCTTTGTGTGTGTTGTTATTGTTGCTGCTGCTTCAAAATGGGAATACTCTTAACTAAGAACTGTCTCCCACCCTGTACCCTATCCCACCCTGTCTCCCTCCCTTCAAGAAGATCCTTTCCAGATTCCTTGCTCCAGAGCACACACCTTTCTTTACGCACAGGAACAATCCCACTCCTTCCGTTTCAACATAATTTCTCTCCCCCTTCTTCCTTCCAGCATTTACAGTATAGAAAGCTGAGCCTCTTGGCAGGTCTACCGCATCTCCTCCTGTTGTGCCTTCAATATATTCTTCTGCAGAATTTCCTGTCCTTCCCTTGTTCATGGCCCTGGATCTGATCCCCACTTCTGAAGCACAGCGTGAAAGCGCTGGTTCTTTTCCTTACCCTCCTTCCCTTGGTATCAAGGATACCATTTGTCTGAAATGGTGTAGGGTTTCCTGCCTGGACAGGGGGTTGAACTAGAAGATCTCCAAGGTCCCTTCCAACCTTGTTATTATTATATTGTATTTTTTCTTGAAAAACTCAAGTGATGAAGCTCCCAAAACTTCTGAAGGCAACTTCTGTTCCATTGGTTGATTGTTCTCACTGTCAGGAAATTTCTCCTTATTTCTAGGCTGAATCTCTCCTTGGTCAGTTTCCATCCATTATTCCTTGTCTGGCCTTTGGGTGTTTTGGAAAATAGCTTGACCCCCTCCTCTCTGGGGCAGCCCCTCAAATATTGTCATGCTGCTATTGTGTCTCCCCTGGTCCTTCTCTTCACTAGAGTAGCCATGCACAATTCTTGCAAACGTTCATCGTATGTTTTAGCCTCCAGTCCCCTCATTATCTTGGTTGCTCTTCTCTGCCCTCTTTCCAGAGTCTCAAGATCTTTTTTATAGTGTGGTGACCAAAACTGGATGCAGTACTCTAGGTGTGGCCTTACTAGGACTTTTTAGAGCGGTATTAGTACCTTGATCTTGATTGTTGTTGTTGTTAGTTGCGAAGTCGTGTCCGACCCATCGCGACCCCATGGACAACGTTCCTCCAGGCCTTCCTGTCCTGTACCATCCTCTGGAGTCCATTTAAACTCATGCCTACTGCTTCAGGAACTCCATCCAGCCACCTCGTTCTCTGTCGTCCCCTTCTTCTTTTGCCCTCCATCTTTCCCAGTATTAGGCTCTTCTCCAGGGAGTCCTTCCTTCTCATTAGGTGGCCAAAGTATTTCAGTTTCATCTTCAGGATCTGGGCTTCTAAAGAGCAGTCAGGGTTGATCTCCTCTAGAACTGACTTCTTGATTGTATCCCTCTGTTAAATGCAATTTAGGATTGTGTTGGCTTTTTTAGCTGCCTCTGCTCACTGCTGGCTCCTATTTAGCTGGTTGTCCACTAAGACTCCAAGATCCCTCTCACAGTCCCTGCTATTAAGCCTGGTTTCCCCCAGTTTATATGTGTCCTTTTGGTTTTCCTTGCCTAATTTAAGCAGTTGCAAGCAGAGCTGCCTTCCGCAATTGACTGAGGGGGATTTTGTCAATGCCTAAGCCAGACCCTGAAGAGCAGGAAAGGGGAGCCTGTGGGGCTGGATAGGAAGTGGGTCATCCAGGGGAGGCCTCTCATCCAGATGGCATAGAAGGTCCTGTTGGGCCAGGAAGTCTGACCTCTGGGAGATCCATCCTGCCTGGATAGGTTGAGGTCAGTCTGGAGAAATGTATTTGGGGATTTTTCTGCCACCTGGAAATGTAACACACAGCATCCAGAATAACAGAGTGGGAAGGGACCCTGGAGGGTCTGTTAAATCTGTTAAATCCGGCCAGGAGACCTTTGGCACCATCAAACTCCCACCTCCACCTCTCCCAGGTCCTTGGAAGGTCTCAATGGGTGGACAAAAAGGAAAATCCAGGCTGAACAGCTGAACATGAGCCTCCGAAAACCATCTCCTCCAATTGACCCCTTGGTGGATCCTCTGCCTGGAGACCAATGAGTTTTCCAAAGCTCCATTTTTCATTGGTTGGGCCTGATGTTCGACTTTCTGGAAGTCAGAAAGAGAATTCCGCAGCGCTGAAGAGAGAATTCCCTCTTGCTTTCCCCTCCCCCACTCCCTTGCTCTCCCTCCCTCTCACCTCTTTTCCCCTTCCCTCCTTCTCACTCTCTTCGCTCCCCCTCACTCTCCTTCCTCCCTCCTCACACTTCCTCCCTCCCCCTTGCTCTTCCTTACTCCCCCCTCGCTCTCCCCCTCAGTCTTCCCCCTCCTTCCCTCCCTCCCCGTTTTCCATCCTGCTCTGCGTGGACAGCATTTCCTCCATCCTGACCCAAGATTGAGGATCGGGCTTCCTCAGGCACCCGAGACCGGCAGGAAAGGGGGGATCAGCACTAGGGGAGGATAGTAAAGAGGGCTTGAAGACCCCCAATTACCTCCCTTCTGCCCTGAGCCTCAGGAAGGTGGGAAAGGCTAAAAGGCTCCTGTAGTTAGAGGTGGGGGAAGGACCAAGGAAGGTGAGACCCCCTCATTGCCCCTCTTGGGTTTCTGCTGTTAACCTCGTCCCCTCTCTCTGGACAAGGAGAATAGGGTTCCCACGAGGTCTTCCAACCTGCAGGAACTGAGAAAAGAGGGAGGGGGAGGGTTTCAGGGATATCAGGGAAGGCTAAGAGAGGAATGGGAAGTGAATCTTTTGAGGGAGGCGAGTTCGAGGAGGGCCTGAAGCTTCACCCTCCTTGTCTTGGAGGAGGTTCAGACTATTCAGTAGCCCAGATGCTTCCTGGTGGCCTCCCATCCTCAGGCTAACCAGGTCGATCTCTCTCAGCTGGGTGGAGGCAGTGGAGGCTGGGCAGCTGCCAGCTGAGGATTAAATACCAGCTAATGGTTGGAGATACCAGATCAGAGCCCCAACCTTCTCCCAGCTGCAGCAGGGAGACATCCCACAGGGGGCGTATCCTGAGATGCCCCCAATCCTTTCCTGGGATGGGGGAGGGGCTGGAGGGGTCAAACTCCCCCCTGGCCCAGCACCAGCCTCAGCAGGCCAGAACTGGGTCCCCACCTGCAGCTGAAGGAGGCGGCAGAGTCCAAACCTCTCCCACAATTGTGTGTTTGGAGACACCCAGTGACACAAAATTGGCCCCAGATCCAGAGAGACTCTGGTGGGACTCCAATCGATCTCCTGATCAAAGCAGAACTTCTAGGCTCTCTTCATGTTTCCCCTCCCCCACAAGACTTTCATTTTCTCTGAGTGCTTCCTGACATCCCCACCCCACACCCATACCCACACACACAAACACACACACAGAGTTTCTTTCTCCAGCCCCCAACAGCTGCAGAGGCTCTTGGGCTTCGCTTCCCCAGCCTGAAGCGTTTGGGCTCCTCCGAAGCGGAACTGAGGAACTGGCCAGGATCCAGCAGGCAACAAGCCTCGAATCTTCATCAGGGCAGCTCAGGGACTCTCCTCCTCCTCCGCCCCATGGCTGAGCCTCCAGGTGGGGCAGCCACAAGGTCCTCTGGCCCACCGGAAGTGGCTGAAGGGGCCCTTCCAGAATACCTGATGATGGTTCTCTTCTCCTTTCTCCACCAGTTCAAGCACATTGAAGAAAGTAGTCCTTGACTTATAACGGTTCATTTAGTGACCGTTTGAAGTTACAATGGCACTGAAAAAAGCGAGTCTTTGCCTAATATTTCTTCTTTTTAAAATATGTTTTATTGCTTTGAATGTTTTTTTTAATATTTTCATGTAAATACCTTTTTTTAGCTTTGTTGTATGTGACCCAGAGGTTGTTGTGAGATGGGAGGATACAAAATTTGAGATAGATGAGAGAGAGAGAGAGAGAGAGAGATGATGGATGGATGGATAATCCTAACCTTTATATTTTGAATATAAGCAGAGACAGTAGAAGCTTATTTATTTGTTCACATCAATGTGTTGTCCATTCCTTGCAGCCTCTTTAAATACAAATAAAGCCAATTTGTGCCCTTGAAGGAATCTCCTCCTAGAGCCTCCACAGCTTCTGCCGGCCACAGTCTCCCAAGTTTTCTAGTTGGTTTATTTGGCTGATTCCACTGAGGTTTCAGCCTCCAATTAGCTTCTAAAACTTTCTCTCTCTCCCACTTTCAAGCCCTTCGGATGAGGAGAGCCAGTCCATGTCCAAAGCCGACCTTCTGGGTCCTTGTGAGGGGCAGCTCATCCCCTGCCAGAAGCCCCCCATGTGGGTGTTGTGGACCATGGTCCAAGAATCCCAATTTCCCTCCAGAGAACCATCCCCTAAGCCAGGCTTGACTTCCAAGGTGCTGCCTTCCCTCCTTGGATGGTTCCCTTTATTGGGAGAACGGAAGAGAAATCCACCTGTGCCCCCAACTCTTTGGCTCCCATCCCCACCTGCTCCGAGTCTCTTGGCATCGTTTCCAGGGACTTTTTCATTCCTCCCCGCATGAAAGAGGAAAAAGGGATAAGAATCTGTGGATTTCATTATTTCTTAAGCCCCTCAGTCACGTCTTTGATACCTTCCCTCCACCTGGGAAACAGCCAACCACCCGCGTTTGATTGTCTACAAATGGCTGGTTCAGTTCCCCTGAGCAATGAAGCATCTACCACCAACAATGCCTTTTCTTTGTTAAGGAAATCTGGGTTCCCCCCCCCCGTCATTGATACATTTGGTGTTGTCCCTTTTCCAGCTGCCCCCACACTATCTTACAAGGGCAGGTATTGTCCACAGGAGCCCAAATCTTCTCCGTTTTTGAGACAAATCCTACAATCACACACTGACAGATTCTTCATATGACCCCACGACCCCAGATGAGGAAGGGAGGGAGGAGCCTCCTGTGGGGGCAGGAAGGAAAGATTCCAGGGTTTTCTTACATCAGAAGTTTATTCTTTTATAGCAAAGCGAAGGGAAGTGATTTGGAGGAAGAGTGATGGAGATGAAGCTGCTGTGGGTTCAAAGCCAGGAGAGATGAGGGGACTAGAGTGACAGGTCAGCTCAGCATCCCTGGGGACAGTCTAGATGGTCTCCAACCCTCCCTTCCCAAGAAATGGATGCCCCATAGGAAGGTTGGAGGGAGGGTCTTCCTTCAGGGCTGCCCCACTGAACCCCTCCTCTTCCCTCTGTGACAAATGTCTTCTCCACCAGGAATAGCTTAAGGTAGATTTTTCAGAGCAATGGGGCCTTCAAGCAGGAGGGGGGTTGAGCCCCTTCCCCTCCATGGATCTGCCCATCCTCCTTTCGAAGCAGTTCTGGCTTAGGACCCAAAGTAGCCGTGATGGTGGATCCAGAGGCAGCGGCGGGAGGAGCCTCCTGTGGGGGCAGGAAGGAAAGATTCCAGGGTTTTCTTACATCAGAAGTTTATTCTTTTATAGCAAAGCGAAGGGAAGTGATTTGGAGGAAGAGTGATGGAGATGAAGCTGCTGTGGGTTCAAAGCCAGGAGAGATGAGGGGACTAGAGTGACAGGTCAGCTCAGCATCCCTGGGGATAGTCTAGATGGTCTCCAACCCTCCCTTCCCAAGAAATGGATGCCCCATAGGAAGTTTGGAGGGGAGGGGGTCTCAGCAGGAGAAGGTCCAGGCTGCCATTCTCTTCCTCCCCCCAACCTGCCACCTTCAGCCTCCATTTTTAACAAGTTGCAAACAGGACAAAGAGTCATCAGAGACTAAAGAAAAAAAATATCCTTTTGCATCAGAGAGCAGGATTAATTCATGAGTGCTGTAGAAAAAGAGATGGGAAAGAAAATTAGAATAGAAAGAGAAACCTTTAGTGTAAAAACATATTTTTCTTCCCTTTCAGCCCCCACCCCCAGGGCAGGCCCACACTGCAGGGGGGAGGTTGACAGGCAGGGATGGATAGAGGGAGAATCTGCCCATTTCAGGGAGGAAAAGGCTGGGAAGGACCAGGGATTCCTCCCCATTTCATCTCCAGGGGATTCTGGGATTCTCTCTAATTGACTTAATTAGGGGTTTAATCAAGAGGGGAGGCCCTCTCTCTTCCCCCTCACCCTCCCTGCAGACGTTTCATATGAAGATGGGGTTACAATGGGGGTGGCAGCAAAGAGGGTTCACTTGGGCAGAAATTGTGTGAATTCCCACAAGGAAAAGGGGGATCAGGAAGAACAGCCTGTCAAAGCTCCAACTAATGAACCCAAAGGAGTCTGCATGGGGAGCCCAGAAAGATCATCTCGGACTGGAGGGGTGGGGGGTCCAGTTCACGGTGAAGTTTTGGAGAAAGTTCATTAAATTGATAGGGTCATCTCAAGGACTTAGCTCCACCTTCCATCCAAGTACGGATGGAGCTTGAGAACGAGCTAACGCAATGATAGAACAATACCTGAGCTCAGTGGTGGGTTTCAAAATTTTTTACTACCGGTTCTCTGGGTGTGGCTTGGTGGGCGTGTCAGGGGACGGTTACTGCAAAATCCCCATTTCTTCCTGATCAGCTGGGACTTGGGAAGCAGAGAATAGATGGGGGCGGGGCCAGTCAGAGGTGGTATTTGCCGGTTCTCCGAACTACTCAAAATTTCCACTACCGGTTCTCCAGAACTGGTCAGAACCTGCTGAAACCCATCTCTGCCTGAGATGCTATGTTAATTATCAGCAATTTAGCTGGGCAGATCTCCTGCCATTTACTGAAGTGGCCTACAATACTGCAGTGCACAGTCGCATGGGACTCCCCTCTTTTAAAATAGCCACAGGGGTGGAATTTGTCCCCATGCCTGAATAACCTTGGAAACCCCCCTCCACAGTGAGCCTAACAGAATGGGTGGGGGGCTTACAAAATGGATGGGAGAGGGATGTAAACCTGGGGTGTTCCCTCCCAAAAAAGGGATGTCCCATAGGAAGTTTGGAGGGGAGGGGGTCTCAGCAGGAGAAGGGCCAGGCTGCCATTCTCCTTCTTCCCCCAACTTGCCACCTTCAGCCTCCATTTTTAACAGGTTGCAAACAGGACAAAGAATCATCAGCTACTAAACAAAAAAAATATCCTTTTGCATCGGAGAGCAGGATTAATTCATGAGTGCTGTAGAAAAAGAGATGGGGAAGAAAATTAGAATATAAAGAGAAACTCTTAGTGTAAATAACATATTTTTCTTCCCTTTCAGCCCCCACCTCCAGGGCAGGCCCACCCTGCAGGGGGGAGGTTGACAGGCAGGGACGGATAGAGGGAGAATCCGCCCATTTCAGGGGAGGAAAAGGCTGGGAAGGACCAGGGATTCCTCCCTATTTCATCTCCAGGGGCTTCTGGGATTCTCTCTAATTGACTTAATTAGAGGGTTAATTGGAGGAAGAATAATGTAGATGAAGCTGCTGTGGGTTCAAAGCCAGGAGAGATGAGGGGACTAGAGTGACAGGTCAGCTCAGCATCCCTGGGGATAGTCTAGATGGTCTCCAACCCTCCCTTCCCAAAAAAGGGATGTCCCATAGGAAGTTTGGAGGGGAGGGGGTCTCAGCAGGAGAAGGTCCAGGCTGCCATTCTCCTTCTTCCCCCAACTTGCCACCTTCAGCCTCCATTTTTAACAGGTTGCAAACAGGACAAAGAGTCATCAGCTACTAAAGAAAAAAAATATCCTTTTGCATCGGAGAGCAGGATTAATTCATGAGTGCTGTAGAAAAAGAGATGGGGAAGAAAATTAGAATATAAAGAGAAACTCTTAGTGTAAATAACATATTTTTCTTCCCTTTCAGCCCCCACCTCCAGGGCAGGCCCACCCTGCAGGGGGGAGGTTGACAGGCAGGGACGGATAGAGGGAGAATCCGCCCATTTCAGGGGAGGAAAAGGCTGGGAAGGACCAGGGATTCCTCCCTATTTCATCTCCAGGGGCTTCTGGGATTCTCTCTAATTGACTTAATTAGGGGTTTAATCAAGAGGGGAGGCCCTCTCTCTTCCCCCCTCCCCCTCCCTGCAGACATTTCATATGAAGATGGGGCTACAATGGGGGTGGCAGCAAAGAGGGGAGCCTGGGGTCACTTGGGCAGAAATTGTGTGAATTCCCACAAGGAGAAAGGGGGGGAATCAGGAATAATAGCCTGTCAAAGTTCCAACTAATGAACCCAAAGGAATCTGCATGGGGTGCCCAGAAGGATCATCTCAGACTGGAGGGAGGGAGGGTCCAGTTCAGGGTGAAGTTTTGGAGGGAGTTCATTAAGACGATAGGGTCATCTCAAGGACTTAGCTCCACCTTCCATCCAAGTACGGATGGAGCTTGAGAACGAGCTAATGCAATGATAGAACAATACCTGAGATCAGTGGTGGGTTTCAAAATTTTTTACTACCGGTTCTGTGGGTGTGGCTTGGTGGGCGTGTCAGGGGACGGTTACTGCAAAATCCCCATTTCTTCCCGATCAGCTGGGACTCGGGAGGCAGAGAATAGATGGGGGCGGGGCCAGTCAGAGGTGGTATTTGCCGGTTCTCCGAACTACTCAAAATTTCCACTACCGGTTCTCCAGAACTGGTCAGAAACTGCTGAAACCCATCTCTGCCTGAGATGCTATGTTAATTATCAGCAATTTAGCTGGGCAGATCTCCTGTCATTTGCTGAAGTGGCCTACAATACTGCAGTGCACAGTCGCATGGGACTCCCCTCTTTTAAAATAGCCACAGGGGTGGAATTTGTCCCCATGCCTGAATAACCTTGGGAACCCCCCTCTACAGTGAGCCTAACAGAATGGGTGGGGGGCTTACAAAATGGGTGGGAGGGGGATGTAAATCTGGGGTGTTCCCTCCCAAGGGGGGAATGGGAAGGAATGGCCCCCTCCTTCCCTTCCCTTCTGCAATTTCCCAAAACTTGGAAAAACTCTGGACCAGATTTTAGTGTTTATGTATGCTTTTGTTTTTGATTGCTATACTTTTTCAGATCTCTGTAAGGAAAATCCACCCAAAATCCAAAATTTGCTATATCCACAGCAAGGAGATATTGTTCAGGCAGGTTTTTTTTTTTAAAAAAAGAAACAAATAAAGAATTTTTTTAAAAAACCACCTATAAATTGCAGGAAGGGCTGAAATGAAGGAAGAAGAGGAGAAACTCACCTGCAGGTGGTTGGATGGGAGTTGCTGGAAGGAGAAAAAGACCCAATCAGAACCCTTCATGGGCTGGAGGACTCAGGGGGTCCCCCTCCCCACTGATAGCCCATAATAAGTTGTGTAACCTTCACTTATAGCCCCCCAAACAAGAGAAGTTGCCAAAAATATTCCTCAAGGGGCCCTTCTTGGCCACCTGCTAAGCTTGATGAGAGGCCTCCCCTAGATGGTCCCCTCCCCACAACCTTTCCTCCAGCCCCCCAAACTCACCTTTCTGGCTCTTCAGGTAGGAGAAGAGCCCCACAGTCAGGAAGGCCACTCCTATCACGGCTCCCATTATCCCTGTCCAGAGTTTGCTCCGGGCAGAGCTGGAGGAACGGGGCTCTGGGGAAGGAGAAGGAGCCTCACCTGAGCAGGAGGATCAGGCCCACCTTCCCCCAGGAGGGTCCATTATGCCTCTCCCCACAGGGAAGGTCTTTCCCCCCATTCTCAAGGCAGGATGGGGTCCCTGAGCAGGAAGGGAGGGAGGGGAGGGACTTACCCCACTGGACAGTGATGGGGACCTCCAGGCTGGTGTGCTCCACCTTGCAAGTGTAGACGTCCCCCCGCTGGGGCTGGGTCTCCAGCATCACCTGGAGCTGGTAGGTCCAGTCTCCGTTCTGGAGCTCCTCCCCAAAGGCCAGCCCTCCTTCTCTGGCCGCCCGTTCTTCAGCCACTGGATCTCGATCTGCACGGGGTAAAATCCCGTCACGGTGCAGAGGAGGATGGTGTTGGGGGAAGTGGGGTCCATCTTGGTGGGGGAGATGGTGACGGTGGGCTTGGCTGGAGGGAAGGAGGAGAAGGAGCCACATGAGAGACACAGGAGGGCCCAGAACAGGAGACCAAGTTGGTTAGTTCAGGCCAACATCCGCTTTTACTCCTGAAAATATTATATCTTTTAAGTCAGGGGTGAAATGCTACTGGTTATCTCCAGTTTGGGCAATAAAAATAAAAAGCTACCGGTTCGGAGCAGTATTTCCAATGATCAGCTGTGCTGCACGATTTGGCTTTGCTAGAAAGCAGGAAATCTTACTTTCTAGTGAAGCTAAATCGCGCAGTACAGCTGATCCCCCCCTCCTGTTTCACTTACCTTCCCAAGCCTCCTTTTGGTGCACACTGCGCATGTACGCACAGGGCGTGTTTTGTGCACACTGTGCATGCGCACATAGTGTGTGCTTGACATACAGTGTACATGCGTGCACAGGACATGCGCAGCCAGCGAACCAGCAGCAAACCGGTTCAGAATTCACCACTGGTGGAATGGATCCAGAGGGGATCTTTGGGAAAGGGAAGGTGGGGGCAGTTGGAGGCTGAGGAGATCAGGCAGATCCCAGGATCACAGCAGAGAAATGGAGGCTGAATTAATTCTGGGGAGAGTTGAGGAAAGGTTGAGAGCCTCTCTTGGTGGCCAGAGAAAAGCTTTGGGCTCTTGGGGGAAGGAGACGCCTGGATCTCTCCGGAGGGAAAAGTCAGCTCAGAAGTCAAAGAAAAAGGAAGAGAAAATTCCCCCAAAGAGACTCAAGGAACATCCTGTGATTTCAGGTCTCCTAAACTGGAGCCAGACCAACAATTGGCTATAAATACACAGAATATTCTTTTAAAGCAAAAGAAATAAAAACCATTGGGACTAAGAAAAACAGAGGCAATATTCTTGGCTTCTCCTTTGAAATATTTTCACTGCAGTAAAAATAATACTTTTGATGGAGGATTTCACAGGAAGAAATTACATTAATCTGAATGAAATTCAGGATCATTATTTTGAATTTCTATTAAAGTCAACATTTTAATATAATATAACAACAGAGTTGGAAGGGACCTTGGAGGCCTTCTAGTCCAACCCCCTGCCCAGGCAGGAAACCCTACACCATCTCAGTCAGATGGTTATCCAACATTTTCTTAAAAATTTCCAGTGTTGGAGCATTCACAACTTCTGCAGGCAAGTCGTTCCAGTGATTAATTGTTCTAACTGTCAGGAAATTTCTCCTTAGTTCTAAGTTGCTTCTTTCTTTGATCAGTTTCCACCCATTGCTTCTTGTTCTACCCTCAGGTGCTTTGGAGAATAGCTTGACTCCCTCTTCTTTGTGGCAACCCCTGAGATATTGGAAGACTGCTGTCATGTCTCCCCTAGTCCTTCTTTTCATTAAACTAGACATACCCAGTTCCTGCAACTGTTCTTCATATGTTTTAGCCTCCAGTCCCCTAATCATCTTTGTTGCTCTTCTCTGCACTCTTTCTAGAGTCTCAGCATCTTTTTTACATCGTGGCAACCAAAACTGGATGCAATATTTTAATAGATTTTCACAAATAAATCCAGAGATTTTGGTCCTGTCCCTGAACCAGAGGAAGGAAGGAAGGAAGGAAGGAAGGAAGGAAGGAAGGAAGGAAGGAAGGAAGGAAGGAAGGAAGGAAGGAAGGAAGGAGGGAGGGAAGGGAGGAAAAGAGGAGGGGAGCATGGGTTTTGGTGTCTTTGGGCAGTTGATGAAGCTCCTTTCCCTGAAGGGAAAATCCTCCCAGAGACCCTCAAAAGGAGGGAGGAGGGAGGGAGGGAGGCCCTGAGAGGACCACAAAAGAGAGAGACACACACAACACCAACACAATTGTCAGGGGATCTTTGGGCCACTTTCAGGGATTATTAAAAATCATCAGATAAATTAGTACGTAGAAGTGAGGAAATTTCCATGTTAAATATTGCTGGAATGAGAATTATGTCAAATATGCCAGACAACAAGAATGTTGAATTGATATTAAGAAATAATTCAGTGTTGAATATTGTCAATCAGAGGATTATTATCTCCAGGGAAACATCCTCTTTGGTAGTAAAAATATTTCAAACTATCTCTCAAATTTGAGAGACTATCATTTATTTATTTAGTAAATTCTAATATCCTATTACATGGATGTGATGATCCTCCTAGCTTTGCTGGGAAGAATTTAGGAGTGAAAATGAGTTTTGCCTCCAGACTGAATATATGGAGAACAAAATCACTGTCGGTTCCCCTGAAATAGTCAATAATTTAGGGCTGTTTTTTTTCTCTTAAGAGAGAAACATTTTATTTCATTCTATGGCCACAGATTATTTCTGGAGAAGCTCCTGGGCTCCCAATGGGAACCTCAGACTTAAGCAATTCTTAAGTGAGGATGATTTCAAGATTTTTCAGTTTCCATCAAAGGAGTAAAATTTCCCTGGAAAGGCCGAATGGCAAAAAGTGCAGCTGGAATTTTTGATTTGCACAATGTTTGGCCTCTGAAACCCCATCAGTTGATAGAAATAAATAAAATTATTATTCCACAGAGAATGTAAATTACATCAACAATTCTAGGCGATTTGCAAGGAATCTGGAAGAAAGAATGAAAGAATCTGAGGCTTCAGGGCTGAATGGAGGCCGGATTTCTTTCTTATGACCCCAGATTCAGTTTGAAGGTTTGTGGGAGTTTTTGGAGTCTCTTCCCCAAATCAGGAGCCTCCCCAGGAAGGAAGACGGAAGGGATTTGGCTGCAGGGGAAGCTGAGTCTGGGACCAAAAAGGGGGTTTCAAGGGGGGCTTTTCTCCCAGACCCCCAAAATTGGCTGAACAAAATTTCTTAGCCTCTGAATCAGCTTCTGCTCAAGGCAGAGGAAATGCCAGACCAGGATTCTGTGTGATTCATAATTATAAATGCTATCTGGATTGATTGATTATTTATTTATTATAATTTATTTTATTGCTTAGTTTATTTATTATTTAACTTATTTATTCTATTCTTTAGTTTATTATTTATTAATTTTATTATCTATGTAATTCTTTTATTATTTATTTTTTAATTTTCTTTATTTATTTAATTTTTCATTTATTTCATTTTATTTTTTAAAATTTATTTAATTTTATATATATTTATTTTACTTACTTATTTGTTGGATTGAAAAGATGCTGGAGTGGAAATGACTGAGAATAAAGAATAAAGAGAACTAAGACCTGCAGAGAAAGGAGACCATCATCCGCTTTCACTGATTCCCTTTGAAGATTCATTGTTTTAATCCTAAACTCCCAAAGGCCCCAGAGGGGGAGGGAGCCCCTCCCTTACTGGCCTTCCGGAAAGGGGTCCAAGTGGGGCTCTGGGGCTTTGCTGGGGGGGCCCAGAGGAGGAGGCGGCTGTGGGGCTGCTCAGAGCCCTGAATCCCCCTTTTAATTCATGTTTTAGTTAATTGATCTTTTAATTAATGTTTACTACTGAACTTTAATTATCTTTGCCTTTGAAATCTGAAATTGCATATGGGCCGTTTTTGTGGTTTGACGTTTTTTCTGTGCTGCCTCCCAGGATCCCTCTGGGAGCTTTTAAAGTTGGTGAATGAATGAAGTGGATCCCTTGGAGGGATCGGATCGAAGGGATCCCAGATTCCGGGCGGGAGGGGATCTTGGGAGGAAAAGGGAGAGTGATGGGAATGATGGTCGGAGGAGGAGAATCAAAAAGGAGGAAAATCTTCATCCGGGAGAATCTCCATCAATCCAGGGAAGGAAAAAGGGGGTCTCGGGATCCCCTCCCCTCCAAACTCCCCCCCCTCCCAGACTCACCTCTCCGGCCAACCACAGGGCCGCCCTGGAGAACCTCGTAGTCGTACCGGCAGAAGGAATCCACTTGGTCCTTCTGGTACTGCAGGAAGACCTTGTCTCTGTTCCACTTGTCCGCCTCCGCCTCCCCCAACCCCGTGACGGCCACGAACTCCCCGCGGTCGCTGTGGAAGCGGACGACCTCCTGCCGGTCGTAGAAGTATCTCTGCAGGTATCTCACCCGCTGCGTCCCGTTGAAGAAGCGGCACTCGGCCTTCGCCTGGTGCAGGAAATGGGCTGCAAGGAGGAGGAGGAGGAGGAGGAGGAAGGGCGTCAGGAGGGACTCCAGGGCCCATCATTCCCAGCCGTCGGTAGAGGAGGGGGGTCCCACCCACGGAAGGAGGGAGGGGGGGCGAAGGACCTTCCCTAAGAGACTGGCGGAAGACGCCCCCTGGAGGAGGGAAAGGGAACTCTCTCAGCCCCAGAGAGGAAGGCAAACTTGCTGGGGGGGAGTCTGGAGGGGGGGAAAATAAGGAGGAGGAGGGGAGGGAAGAAAGAGGAGAGGGGAGGAAAGAGGGGAGGAGGAAAGAGGGGAGGGAGGAAAGAGGGGAGGGAAGGAAGAGGGGATGGTAGGAAAGAGGGGAGGGAGGAAGGAGGAGGGGAGGAGGAGAGGGGAGGGAGGGAGGAGAGGGGAGGGAGAAAGAGGGGAGGGAGGAAAGAGGGGAGGAGGAGGGGAGGGAAGAAAGAGGAGAGGGGAGGAAAGAGGGGAGGAGGAAAGAGGGGAGGGAGGAAAGAGGGGAGGGAAGGAAGAGGGGATGGTAGGAAAGAGGGGAGGGAGGAAGAGGGGAGGGAAGGAAGAGGGGAGGGAGGGAGGAGGAAGGAGGAGGAGGAAGAGGGGAGGGAGGAAAGAGGGGAGGGAGGAGGGGAGGGAGGAAGGAGGGAGGGAGGAAGAGGGGAGGGAGGGAGAAAGAGGGGAGGGAGGAAAGAGGGGAGGGAAGAAAGAGGGGAGGGAGGGAGGAAAGAGGGTAGGGAAGGAAGGAGGGGGAGGGGAGGGAGGAAAGAGGGGGAGGGAAGAAAGAGGGGGAGCGGAGGGAACGGCTGTGGCGGTTTCAATTTCTTTACTACGGGTTCTGTGGGCATGGCTTGGTGGGCGTGGCAGGGGAAGGATCCTGCAAAATCCCCATTCCCACCCCATCAGCTGGGACTCCGGAGGCAGAGAATAGATGGGGGCGGGGCGAGTCAGAATTTTATTTATTTATTTATTTATTTAATCAAATTTTTATACCGTCCTATCTCCCGGAGGACTCAGGGCGGTTTACAGGCCGATAAAATACAACTATCAAACAAGGTAAAAAATTAATTAAAAAACTTATTTAAATAGGCCATAGTTTAAAAGTACAGATTAAAATAATAAAACCCCATTTCCTAAAAATAATCAACCCCAATTAAAATTAAGTAAAAACTTTTAATCCAGTCCCGCTTGGATAAATAAATGCGTTTTCAGCTCACGGGGAAAAGTCCGAAGATCAGGCACTTGGCCTAAACCAGGGGAAAGTTCGTTCCAAAGCGTGGGAGCTCCCACAGAGAAGGCCCTGCCCCTGGGGGCCGCCAGCCGACATTGTTTGGCGGATGCCACCCTGAGAGAATTTTTACTACCGGTTCTCCAGAACTGCTCAGAACCTGCTGAAACCCCCCTCTGGATCACCCCTGTTTCCTCTCCCCCCCCAAAAAAGACCCCCTGCAGTCCCCTCCCAAAGGGGAGGTTTTGAGAGCCAATTGAGGGGAGCAACTCAGAGGCCCCAAATCCTCATCTCTCACTACTCCCCCCTCCCCCTCCACGTACCGATAGAGCAGTGGGGGATTATAGGGGGTGGGGGGTTCCTGGTCTCCTCCCCAAATTCAGAGTCTCCCCCAGAAGGGACGGAAGCCCCCCTCTTGCCTGACCTTCAAAGCCTCAATTCTGAGATTCAGAAGAAAAAGGGAAGTTTCTGAAGAAGCCAAAAGACTTTTGCTCAAATGCCTCTTTTTCCTTCTGGGGATTCAGGGCTGGAAATGCCTCAGTTTCCCTCTTTCGCTTTTCCTCCCCTTCCTCTTTCCATGCAGCCCCCTCCCACCCAGGCACTGGAGGGGGAGCGGGAGAGGCTGCGACCCCCACCTCGGCTACAATCGGAGAAGGGGGGAAGGGATCCCTCTCCGTCCTCCTGGGGGGTATGTGGGAAGGAAAGGGGAGGAGACCACGCAGAGATCCAGGTTGCTGGAGGCTCTGGAGACCCATCGGATTTCTCCCCCCCCCTCCCAACCCCCTCCTTCCCCGCCCAGCCCCCTCCTTACCGGGGGTCTCCTTCCCCCCTTCGCTTCCGGGGATCCGGGCCAGCGCCCCCACAATTAGCAGCAGAAGGACCCCGGGGAAAGCCATGGATGCTGCCCCACAAGCGCCCCAAAGGGAGAGGAGAAAGACGCGGAGGCTCCCAGCCCCAGAGGCGGAATCGGGGGGTCTGGATTGGGGGGAGGAGGAGTTTTCCTCGGACTTCGGAATTGGGAGGGTCCAGAAGGAGCAGGAGGACCAATGGGAATTCTCCTTTCAGGAGCGTCATCGGTCTCCGGGCAGAGCCTCCCTTGACTTCGCCCGATGGAGGAGATAGTTCCCCGCAGAGAGAGAAGCGGAGAAAGTGGGAGGGGGAATAAGTTCAGTCTTGGGGGGCTGCATTCTAGGGGGTGTTTCATGCCAGCTCCGGAGGGGAAAGTGGACTTCCTTTTGCGCCCCCCCCCAATGATTCTCCTCCAATCTGCCTTTGTGCGCCTGAAGAGGCCGACTAGATGCCCTTTTAGTTACCCCAGGGCGCCCAGACTGGACCTGCGAGAATCCGGACGGGCAAAGTGGATCCAGAGCTCAAGGGGTCCTTCTGCACTCAGTCTGGAAGGAGGGAGCCCCCAGCAGCTGCACCGGGTGACAAGGGGGGAGGCGCAGCCCCACAGCCAGCCAGGACTTGGGGGTCACAGACTCCCCCCAATCCGAAGGGAAGCCAGGAAAACCCTCAGCTGACAGTCCATGCAGGAAGAGGCGGAGGGGATCTACAGGGATTCCCTCCCAATCCCCCCGGATCCTCTCCCCAGCCTCCCTCCCACTCTTTCACGGGGGAATCTCCTTAGGGATCTCTTGGCTTCACAAGAGAAAAGGGCGATTCTCTTCCTTGAAAGGCGCGTCTCTCTTGCTCGGAACGTCTGGACGAAGCGGCTCCATCATTCCTGCCGGTTCTTCTTTGCCAGGGAACTCCACCTTTGCCCTGCAAGGCTCGGGAGAGAAAAGGGATTTGACGGGGAGAGAAATCCGCCCTGGGACTCCCAAATCCTAAGAATCCGGACTCGGAGATCAGCTCCGTCCTTCTGGAGGGGAGTTGGAGGAAACCTTTTCCCGAAAGAAGAAGAAAAAAATATCCATATCCACGGATGTTTCTAAGAGGATCTGAGCAGATTTTCTTCCTTGTAAAAGGTTTCAATATTATTTAGGAAGGATGGATGGATGGACAGTATATCAAACCGAACAATAAATTTATAATTTATAAAATAACCTGGAATTTTAATAGAAATTCTGGGGACCTCAGTGATCCCGTATCCTCCATTATAGGATTACAACCTTTTAACCATCACAGTCTGGAAATCTCCCCCTCCCCCCACAAACTATCCAAAAAACAGACATTCTCTTTCTTCTACTCCTCTTTCACTACATCCACAGAAAATGTTTTTTCTAGTCTTTGGGGGAGATTCGGGTCCAGTGAGTTATGCAAAGGCGGCTTAGACAGATCCTGAATTCCGGATTCTGTTTGAGGAGCTTTGTGGGTCCAGAGGTGGCCTGGGTCCTTTCCAGGGATGGGGGGGCTGGAGGGGTCAAACTCCCCCCTGGCCCAGCACCAGGCTCAGCAGGCCAGAGCCAGATCCCCCCCCTGCAGCTGAAGGAGGCGGCAGACTCCGAATCTGCCCCACAGTTATGTATCTGGACACAGCCGGTCGCACAAAGTATCCCCAGATCCAGGCAGCCTCTGTGGGGCATCCATCCCTCCCCTGACCCAGGCAGAACCTCTGGGCTCCTTTCATGCTTCTCCCACACCCCCAAATATTGCGCTTTTCTCTGAGTTGTCTCTGCCATCCCCAGACACACACAAACACACACACACAGAGAGTTTCTTCTTCAAGCCCCCAACAGCTGCAGAGGCTCTTGGGCTTTGCTTCCCCAGACTGAAGCGTTGGGCTCCTCCGAAGTGGAACTGAGGAACTGGCCAGGATCCAGCAGGCAACAAGCCTCGAATCTTCATCAGGGCAGCTCAGGGACTCTCCTCCTCCTCCGCCCCATGGCTGAGTCTCCAGGTGGGGCAGCCACAAGGTCCTCTGGCCCACCAGAAGTGGCTGAAGGACCCAAATTCTACCCCTTGGGACCCCTTGTGTGGAGACCCTCCCTGCTCTCTGGGGGAGGCTCTGATGGAGGAAAGATGGAGGGAAAGAGAGGAAAAGGGGGACCAGCATGGAGGGGGAGGGACTCAGTTGCAGTAATGGGGGGAGGACACTGTTCAGGAGACCTGGAGGAGGGGGAGGGGTCTCCCCAGAGAAAGTCTATCCATGGGTGGCTAAGCATCCACACCAACCTGGTAACCATCATCAAACAACCTGATTATAGTTCTCTGGTCCTTTCTCCATCAGTTGAAGCACACTGAAGAAGATGGTCCTTGACTTACAACGGTTCATTTAGTGGCCGTTTGGTGTTGAGTTGGGGGGCTTCCAATGTACCCCCATCATGGCTTTGAGCTTCTTTTCCCCCTTTTATATCGACCCAAATGCATTTGAGGAGGTTTTTCAGCTTTGTTCTGTTGTGTTTCTAGAGTGGTTTGGTTATTTTTTATATATAACTAGCCGGTTACCCAGCATTGTCCAGGTATTTATTTATCCCAATCTTGTATTAGGCAGGAAAAGGAATGAATTGTATCTTTAGTGTCAAATCAAAGCCGTTTTATTTACAGGGTTTTAAAAGTATAAGCACAGTATACAGATTATGAAGTAAAATATTATTCAAATGAAGTATAATATTAATTTAAGACAAAACAATTATAAATAACATTTGTAGTTTCATCTCCAGCAGCAAGAATAACTAAACTCCGTGGTGAAGCCACCCTTGAGCAAGCAACGTAAAGTTTTCCGTGGGAGAAACGTGGTGATCTCAAATCTCCTCCACAGGACTTCATAGACTTTCCCTGTGACTTCTTGATCCTCATTGAGAATGCAAGTCTCCATTTTTTTTCATAAGTTTTTCCTTCTGGGGATTCAGGGCTGAAAATGCCTCAGTTTCCCACTTTGGCTTTCGCTTTTCCTTCCCTTCCTCTTTTGAGGCAGCCCACCCCGACAATCCCCAAAAACATCTGGAGCAGCCCTTGAACACCCTGGGCATTGACAAAATCCCCCTCAGTCAATTGCGGAAGGCAGCTCTGCTTGCAACTGCTTAAATCCCGCCGGGAGACCTTTGGCGCCATCAACCTCCCGCCTCCGCCTCTCCCGGGTCCTCGGAAGGGCTCGATGGGCGGACAAAAAGGCCAAATCCAGGCTGAACAGCTGAACGTCCCCTGGCGCCTCCGAGAACCGTCTCCTCCAAAGGACCCAGCGGTGGCTCCTCTGCCCGGAGACCGATGACGCTTCCAGAGTTCCATTTTTCATTGGTTGGGCCCGATGTTCGACTTTCTGGAAGTCAGAAATAGAGTTCTGCGCCGCTCCCCACCCCTCCTCCTCCCTCGCTTTTCCCCTTCCCTCCCCCTCCCTCTCTTCCCTTCCCTCCTCCCTCCCCCCACGCTCTTCCTTATTCCTCTCTCGCATTTCCCTCTCACTCCCCCCTCGCTCCCTCCCAGCCCCAGTTTTCCGTCCTGCTCTGCCTGGGCAGCCTTTCCTCCCTCCTGACCCAAGACTGGGGGTCGGGCTTCCTCATGCGTCATCCGGACACCGGCAGGAAAGGGGGGATCGCTCCCGAGGGAGGAGGGTAAAGGGGGCTTGGAGACCCCCAATTACCTCCCTTCTGCCCTGAGCCTCAGGAAGGTGGGAAAGGCTAAAAGGCTCCTGTAGTTAGAGGTGGGGGAAAGGACCCCCCCTCATTTTCCCCCTTTAAAGTTTCCGCTCCACTCTAGCCTTGTCCCCTCTCTCTGGACAGGGAGAATTGGGGTCCCACGAGGTCTTCCAAACGGCAGGAACTGAGAAAGGGGGGGAGGGGAGATGAGGGAAGGCTAAGAGAGGAATGGGAAGTGAATCTTTTGAGGGAGGCGAGTTTGAAGAGGGCCTGAAGCTTCACCCTCCTTCAGCCTATTCAGTAGCCCAGATGGTTCCTGGTGGTCTCCCATCCTCAGGCTAACCAGGCTGATCTCTCTCAGCTAGGTGGGGGCAGTGGAGGCTGGGCAGCTGCCAGCTGAGGATAAAATACCAGCTAATGGTTGGAGATATCAGATCAGAGCCCCAACCTTCTCCCAGCTGCAGCAGGCAGACATCCCACAGGTATCCTGAGATGCCCCCAATCCTTTCCTGGCATGGAGGGGGGCTGGAGGGGTCAAACTCCCCCCTGGCCCAGCACCAACCTCAGCAGACCAGAACTGGGTCCCCACCTGCAGCTGAAGGAGGCAGCAGAGTCCAAACCTCTCCCATAATTGTGTGTTTGGAGACACCCAGTGACACAAAATTGGCCCCAGATCCAGAGAGACTCTGGTGGGACTCCCATCGATCTCCTGATCAAAGCAGAACTTCTGGGCTCTTTTCATTCTTCCCCTCCCCCACAAGACTTTCATCTTCTCTGAGTTCTCCCTGACATCCTCAGACACACACACACACACACAGAGTTTCTTTCTCCAGCCCCCAACAGCTGCAGAGGCTCTTGGGCTTCGCTTCCCCAGCCTGAAGCGTTTGGGCTCCTCCGAAGCGGAACTGAGGAACTGGCCAGGATCCAGCAGGCAACAAGCCTCGAATCTTCATCAGGGCAGCTCAGGGACTCTCCTCCTCCTCCGCCCCATGGCTGAGCCTCCAGGTGGGGCAGCCACAAGGTCCTCTGGCCCATTGGAAGTGGCTGAAGGGGCCCTTCCAGAATACCTGATGATGGTTCTCTTCTCCTTTCTCCATCAGTTAAAGCACATTGAAGAAAGTAGTCCTTGACTTATAACGGTTCATTTAGTGACCATTTGAAGTTACAATGGCACTGAAAAAATATGGCTCTTTGCCTAATATTCCTTCTTTTTAAAATATTTTTATTGCTTTGAATGGTTTTTTAATACTTTCATGTAAATACCAGTTTTTATTTTTGTTGTATGTGTCCCAGAGTCACTTGTTGTGAGATGGGTGGCTACATAAATTTCATAGATAGGTCAGATAGATAAATAGATAGATAGATAGATATGATAGGTAGATGTATGGATGGATAGATAACCCTAACCTTTATATTTTGAATATAAACAAACAGTAGAAGCACATTTGTTCACATCAGTGTGTTGTCCATTCATTACAGCTTCTTTAAATATGTTCTAGTTTTTGCCCTTGAAGGAATCTCCTCCTAGGCCTCCATAGCTTCTGCCGGCCACAGTCTCCCTAGTTCTCTACTGGGTCCTCTCTGATTAACCGAGGCTTATATGGGGACAGGAGCATCCCAGAGAGAGGAGGGGAGGAGCCAGAATGAGGGGGAGGGGCATCCCAGGGTGTCTCCTCCCCTGGGGGCAAAGCCCACATATGGATGGGAATGAGGGAGGTTTTGTCTGCTGGGTTTCCCAGGAACCTCTTTGATCTTCCACCAGGCGCAGAACCTGCCTCCCAGTTGAGGTTGGGGGAGTCAAAGCTTCCTACAGGCCTTCGCTCATTAACAAAAAGTTCATCTGTTGCCTCCGGTTGATTGGGAGGCTCATAATAAACCCCCATGGCTCCCTCCTTCTTCTTCCCCCCTTTTATATCAACCCAAATGCATTGAAGGAGGTTTTTGTCTTTCTTCTGCTGCGTTTCTAGAGCGGTTTGGGTATTTCTTATATATAGTGCAACTCCATCTCCACCTCTTTCATTCGGTCTGCTTCTTTGGAACACTTTAAATGTGAAGCCATTAAATGTAAGAGCTGGAACAGGAAAGTGTCCAATGATCCAGAAGACACCGTTGTGGTTGAGTGGGGACGGGCTCCAGGGGTAGGTTCTAGTAACCTTTACTACTGGTTCACAACAGGAGCACGCAGGCTTCTGCGCATGTGCAGATCATCTATGATGATGCCGGGTCGGTGGGCGGAGCCTCCCACTGGTTTTACTACCGGTTCACACGAACCGGACCGAACCGGGATCAACCCACCACTGGCGGGCTCCTGTCTCAGGCGATCTGTGCTCTGATGCCATATGCTGTTTGAGATTTACCTCACGGTAAATGTTCCCATCTTCTCTGCTGTGGATGTTAAATACATTTATATTGAGATAAAACTACCAGTTTGTGCCCGTGTCTCCCACTTCCTTTCGACAGCAGCTGCATATTTATTTCCTCCACATTAAACCTCTTCAGTTGCACCTTCCAGTTGTAGGTTTCATCCCACAAAGTTTCAGTGATTGCAACAATGTCACACCTGCCTTTGGGCTCCACCTTCACCCCGTTTTATTCCTCGTACTTTGAGCATCCGTGCAGAGGCCTCCGAGTCTCTTTTTGACTGACCCCATATTTGGTTTCTACATCTCCTCTTTTTTCTTCCAATTTGGTGGATTCCTGTGAGGTTTGGAATTGGCTTCTAAAACATCGTCTCCCTCTCACTTCAGTTTCTCTTTCAAGCCCTCTGGATAAGGCGAGCCAGTCAGCCTCCAAAGCCAACCTTCTCAGTTCCTCTGAGCGGCAGCTCATCCCCTGCCAGGAGCCACCCATGTGGGTGTTGTGGACCATGGTCCAAGAATCAGGGGTGAAATTCTCCCGGTTCAGACCGGATTGCCCGATCCAGTAGCGATGGAAGCTGATGGTTCGGAAAATCCCTGCTCCCCTCCCTTGCCCAGCTGAGCCGTGCCGAAAAAATGTTTTTAGAAGTTTTTTTAAAAAAAGCCTCTGATGATCGCGCGGCTCAGCTGGGATCGTCAGAACCCTTTAAAAGTATTTTTTCTACAACCTCTTCGGCCTTTAAAAAAAGCTTTTAAAAGGCTCCTCTGGCGATGCCAGTTGAGTTGCCTGATCACCAGAACCTTTTAAAAGCATTTTTAACCTCTTCAGCTGAAGAGGTTGTAGAAAAAATGCTTTGAGAAGGTTCTGGCAATCAGGCAATTCAGCTGAGATCGTCAGAGGAGCCTTTCAAAAGCTTTTTTTTCTCTGGTGATCCCAGCTGAGTTGCCTGATCATCACAGGCTTTTAAAAGCATTTTTTAACAACCTCTTCGGCCAAAGAGGTTGTAAAAAAATGATTTTAAAATTTTAAAAAAAGTTGGCCACGCCCACCCAGTCACATTACTCCCCCACCAAGCCACACCCACAGAACCAGTAGTAACAAATTTTACATTTCACCCCTGCCAAGAATCCCAATTTCCCTCCAGAGAACCGTCCCCTAAGCCAGGCTTGACTTCCAAGGTGCTGCCTTCCCTCCTTGGATGGTTCCCTTTATTGGGAGAGTGGAAGAGAAATCCACCTGTGCCCCCAACTCTTTGGCTCCCATCCCCACCTGCGCCGAGTCTCTTGGCATCGTTTCCAGGGACTTTTTCATTCCTCCCCACATGAAAGAGGAAAAAGGGATAAGATTCTGTGGACTTCATTATTTTAATAAGCCTCTCAGTCACATCTGGGAAACAACAAACCACCCTAGTTGGATTGTCTGTTCTACAAATGGCTGGTTCAGTTCCCCTGAACAATGAATCCTCTATCATCAACACAGGTTTTTTTCCTTAAGGAAATCTGATTTGTTTTCTGCCATTGGTACATTTGGTGTTGTCCCTTCTCCAGGTTCTTGCACGCTGTCTTCCAAGGGAGGTATTGCCGACAGGAGCCCAAATCTTCCCCGTGTTTGAGACAATTCCTCCAACAACACACCGACTGATTCTTCCTGTGGTGGTCAGATTAGGAAGGGGGAAAATTCTGCCTTGGGGATCGAGGCTGCTGGAGTCCTGCAGAGCCAGTCTGGATGACTTCTGGAGGGGGCGAGGCTCAATTGGGGGGCTGCCTAGGGGCATCTTGGGGGGCTGGGGAGGGGTCTTCCACTCAGGGCTGCCCCCTTGAACTCCCCCCTTTTTCCTGCAGAGCAGGTCTTCCCCTCCGTGGCAATCATCTTCTACAACAGGCACGGCTTCAGATGGATTTCTTGGAGGTCATCTAGTCCAACCCCCTGCTCAGGCCTACATCATTTATACCATTGAGCAGGAGACTCTATACCATTCGAATCTGAACCCCAAAGAGGGAGGGAGCCATTGGGTGCCAAAATGGGGCAGGACCCTCCAGTTGTGAAGGAGAGAAATGGCTGGATGAATGTGGGGGGGTCTCTGGTGCCCCCAATGATTCCCCACAAATGCTCAGGGAGGCCCGTGCCTGCTGGCATTCTGCTCCTCAAAAGGGGGCTTGAGGGGAAGCAGAGCAAAGAGGCCTCAGATCAGATTGGGGGGTCCTGCCCCTTTGCCACCCACCTCCCAAACCAGTTCTGACTTCAGAATCGAAGTAGCTGGGATGGTGGATCCAGAGGCAGCAGAGAGAGGGGCCTCCTGTGCGGGCAGGAAAGAGGAGGAGGAGGAAGAAGAGGAAGGAAGGATTCCAGGGTTTTCCTCCCTCTGAATTTTATTCTTTTATAGCAAAGCGAAGGGAAGGGAAAGGAAGTGAGTAGGAGGAAGAGTGATGCAGATGAAGCTGCTGTGGGTTCAAAGCCAGGAGAGATGAGGGAGCTAGAGTGACATGTCTGCCTAGTGTCCTTGGGGACAGTCTAGATGGTCTCCACCCCTCCCTCACAAGAAAGAGAGGCCCTGAAAGGAAGCTGGGAGAGGGGATCTCAACAGGACAAGGTCCAGGCTGCGATTCTCCTCCTCCCCCCAACCTGCCACCTTCATCCTCCATTTCTCAGAGGTTGCAAACAGGACAAAGAGTCATCAGCGACTAAAGAAAAAAAAACATCCTCTTGCATCAGAGAGCAGGATTAATTCATGAGTGCTGTAGAAAAAGAGATGGGGAAGAAAATTAGAATATAAAGAGAAACTTTTACTGTAAATAACATATTTTTCTTCCTTTTCAGCCCCCACCCCCAAGGCAGGCCCACCCTGCAAGGGGGAGTGTTGCGATATTATGCCATATGAACCCCTTTATGAAACTGTTTATGAAATTACTTATGTGCAAATATAAGCATGAGCAAGAAATTGCTTATGTGCAAAAATATCAGCATAGGTAAGTCTGGCTAATTGTTATCATGTAAGCAGAAATCTGTTTGATGCCAAGGTTACAAAGATGTTTGCCAGTAAATGTAACAACACCTATGAGATAGCCACAGAACATTCCTTCTCTGATAAGGTCAACTTCACAGAGCTTCAAAAGAAGTTTGCTCCTACACACAATTATATGAGATTTATTAGTATGTAGTCAGGATGTCTCAAGATGTATTTCTGTTTGCTGTACCACGTAGGCAAAAAGCAGAGAACAAAGAACCACTTCATGGTAAAACTCCTCCCAAGAATCATGATCTTTCTCCCAAAATCATAGGCTTGTGGATGTGCTTGTAGTCACGTGTTCACGTGTTGAATATATGCTAATATGTAACCACCCCTGCTTACCTTCTGTAACCCACCCCTAACCCCTAATCTTAATAAAAGGGTTGTTTCGAGCTAGCTCGGGGCTTGCTCACCCCGAGGAGAATTGGACTCTGCTTATTCATTTCTCACTCCGTCTGGCGCGGGGATTGCCCAGACCCTTTCGTGGCGAGCCCGCTGGCCGCGAGAAAAGCCACAACTGGTGACCCCGACGTGATTTGATCCCCGGTCCTGGTTGTTCGCCTTGATGCCCCCGTACTTTCGCCAGTGAGGCGCTCCGCAGTCGTAAGACTTAGTAAGTATGGGGAACGGGTTGTCCAAGGGCCAGGTTACGCACCTCCAAGAACTTGGAGACCTTATTAAGGCTGCAAAAATTATTTGTATGAACCATGGCAAACCTTTACCCTCAATTTCAGCAAATGATCTAGTCAAATTATTGAAATTCATTTGGCAAAAGTGTCCCACTTATCCCCCTTCAGGGGATATTACATCTAAAAAATGGAGGCGCATATTGAAATATTTAAATGACCCCCCTAAAGCCAATCATGATTTGATTGTAACTTGTCAAGTAATTGTTATTAGCCTGGAGATTTATGAAAAGGCTATCAGAGATTCGAGCGATGCCATGGCGCTCAACGCTGCATCTCCACCTCCATACGAGGTTGCCTCCACGCAGCAAAAATCTCTTGAGGTAAAATGTTCCAACATTGCCTCTTTAACTGAAACATCTCCACCATCTGCCCCCCCTCCGCCTCCGCCAACTGCGGACGGGGAGACCTCGTCTTATTCTGCTCTCGCAGCTGGACTGAAGAGAGCGATGGCAACGGGGGACCTTTCCTTAGAGGATTTGCAAATGTTTCCTGTTGCCCTTATAGATGACCCGCAAAATCCTAATCAAAAAATTCGAGGTCATCAACCCCTTGATTTCAAAATGGTTAAAGATCTTAAAAGGGCAGTGGCAGAATATGGGATTCAGAGTCCTTATACCAGGGGTTTGCTTACTTCCATGGCCAATGGTCATGAATTGATTCCGGAAGATTGGAAAAATATTGCCTCTATGCTTCTTTCCTCTTCGCAATTTCTGATTTTTGAATCTGTTTGGCGGCAAGGTAAGAGTGGCGGTAGCTGGAACCTCCCGCCGGCATCACCGCTGACCAACTTCTAGGGGAAGGTGCTGTTAATACCATTGCATTGCAAGCTGCTTCCCCCCGTACCCTGTTCCCTCCACTTAATGCCATAATCTTATCTGCCTTTCTCAAAGTGGATGACCCTAAGTCATCCGTCTCCTCTTTTGCTTCTATCCGCCAGAAACCCAATGAGTTGTATTCTGATTTCATTGAAAATTCTCCAACCTTTTCGTTCTTTGTTCCCTTCTTTTCTTGTGTATCATTATATGGATGACATTCTTGTCGCTGCGCCTGGGCCCCCAGGCACAGTCAAACAGCAATTGCCAAAACTCTTACACACCCTTCAGAAGGGTGGCCTTACTGTGGCGCCCGAAAAAAATCAATCCCCCCCCCCCTTCTCTTATTTAGATATACGGTTCTCAGGTCAGCGGCGGCCCCAAATGTGCCAACCCTCTACCTTTCAAACAAGCCCACTTTAGTTCAGCTACAGCAATACTTGGGGACACTGAATTGGATTCGCTCTTACACAGCTCTAACCACTGCTCAATTATCTCCACTGTTCACAGCCCTCACACAAGGCTCTCAACCATCAGACCGTATACAACTGACCGATCAACAAACGCATGCCATGCAACAAGTCAATCTAACCCTAAAACACATATGGGTAGACAGACTTGCCCCTAACATCCCATTTGGCATGCTCATTGTCAACACTGTAATGCTCCCCACTGGGGCATTAGTTCAAAAGGAGGAGAAACTTCTAATCCTAGAATGGTTTCATCTTCCTCACACTTCACGCACTTCTTTAACTTCAAAGCCTACACAATTAGCACTGCTCATTACAAAGATTAGATCTAGGAGTAAACTCCTCGCTGGAATAGAACCATCTATTTTATATGTTCCTTTTTCTTTGTCTATTTGGGAATCTTTGTTGTCTGTTTCTGATGAATTGCAATTTGCACTTGCCGAATGGCCAGGAAAAGTCTCCTGCCATCCGCCCCCAGACCCACGACTGCTACTTTTAAGAACCATTCCTTTCTCCTGGAATTCCCCCTTCTCTCCCCAACCACTACCTAATGCCCTCACTGTCTTTGCTGATGGCAGCAAGTCTTATGGTGCCTGTGCTTGGCAGAAAGGTGGTCAGTGGTACACTAAAATTACTCCTCCTCAAAAATCTGCCCAGAGAGCAGAACTCTTTGCTTCTATATTGGCTTTTCAAAACTTTTCTGATGAACCTTTCAACCTCATCTTAGACAGTCTGTATGTTACTCAAATTATTAGTTTTCTCTATGAATCATATCTGGCTCCCTCCCTCGATGCAGAACTTCTATCTTTGTTTCTCAAACTACAAACACTCATTTCTGCTCGACATCTTCCTTTTCATGTTTCACACATTCGAAGCCACCAGCCTCTGCCTGGAATACTTCAAAAAGGCAATAATGTGGCCGATGCTGCAGCTGCCGCTGCCTCTGTTAGTACTTCACTATCTGTTCTGTCTCTCTCTCCCCAATCTCCCTGGGAGAGTCACGCTTATTTTCATCAAAATAAAAAGGCGCTCATGAAACAATTTGGTTTAACGGTTGCTGAGGCATCTGCTATAATACATCAATGCCCTACCTGCAGCCGCCAAGGTAACTCTCTTCCGATGGGGGTCAACCCCAGAGGAACAGTGGCCTGTCAACTTTGGCAAATGGATGTTACTCAATATCCATCCTTTGCTCCATGGAAATTCTTACATGTATCAGTGGATACCTTCTCAGGCTTCATCATGGCCACCCCACAAAGGGGAGAAGCCACTAAACATGTAATCAATCATTGTATTCGGACCTTTGCATCGCTGGGATGCCCCAAAGAACTAAAAACAGATAATGGTCCTGCCTACACCAGTGCTGCATTTGCAGACTTCTGCGGACGGTGGAACATTACTCACAAATTCGGAATTCCATACAACAGCCAAGGTCAAGCTCTGGTAGAACGCGCCAACCAGACATTAAAAACAGCCCTTGACCGATACACCAAACAACAGGGGAAAAATGCCCCTGGCCTCCCAGCAGTGCAAGATACCTTGAATCGTTGTTTATATGTGTTGAATTTTTTAAACTTAACTGGACAACCGCTCGCGACCGCTGCAGAGCGACATTTTTCCCCTCCCCCATCTGCAGCCCTACCCAAACCACAGGTATACTACCGCGAATTACCTGACCTGACATGGAAAGGGCCTGCTGATCTCATCACCTGGGGTCGAGGTTACACAGCCATCCAGCTGCCGGACCGAGTGCTTTGGGTTCCAGCCAGACACACCAGACCGTATTTGGTTAAAGACGGTCCCCTTCAGCCATCCCTCAACTAGAAAGAATGCTGTAGTTCCCTGTTGCCTTTCAGCTACTGGACACTGCCTCCCTTCCCCCAGAGCACCCCTCCTTTTCCCCCATGGGTGCGATAGCTCACACTATTTTTAAAAGTTTTTTTCTCTCCCTCTCTCCTCGCTGGCTTATCTTAACTACCCCCCCTTGGTTCCTTGCAGTGCCAGGGAAAAGGGCGGGCTACGGGGGAGAACCATTCACCCCCACTCCATTTTTTTTTTTTCCTCTCTCTTCTTTCTTGTCTGAGACGGGAGGGACTATTAGGCTTTTTGGAAGCATTGCTTTTGTAAAAAGCTATGTAAAAAACTATGCAGATATATTTTCTTTTTAACCACAAAACAATTTTGATTCTAATTTTCAATCCTGAAAACACTTTTGATTTTACCTTTTAACCATGAATTTTTAACCCTACATACAATTTTGCTTTTGCTTTTAATTTTTAATTTTCCTTTTTCTGGAACTTTTTGAGGTTTAAACTGCCTGATTAAACCTAGCATTGTATTTTTGAACCTGTTAACATATATAAAGAGAGTTGAAAGGGACCCTTGGAGGTCTTCTAGTCCAACCCCCTGCCCAGGCAGGAAACCCTATAGCATTTCAGACAAATGGCTATCTTCTTATGTATGGACACATTTTTTTAAGCGTAAATCTGTTTTTTGGAAAATGCACTCAGGTTTTCCACATGAACTGACTCACCCAACAGCTTAAACCCTTATTTGCTGTTTGTATTGTTTCTTTTTCTTTTTTAGCAGCACAATAAGTGCCCTGTTTTAGGAACTATTTCAGAGATGAGTTAGAAAGTTACAGGATGTGATAAATTGGAAGGTTACAGTATGTGAAGAGAGAGTTAGGAGGATGTTTTGATACTAGTGCTGAGAAAGTTTTAGGAAGTTAGAAAAGTATGAGCAAAGTAAGACAGATGGTGATTTTGCTAAGATATAATGTGGTTTGTTTTTGAAAGTTTTTGATAGCATGGTTTTGTTAGTGACCAACTTCCACACATAAATAAAAAGGGTGGGAGTTGGGTTTTTATTGATTGATTGTCTTTTTCTCTGTCTTCCACATAGTACCTTTGTTAAAAAAAAAAAAAAAAACGAAACTGAGATTTGTATGTTTGTTGTTTCTATTTCAGTTCTACATGCAAGCTATCTATTCCCCCTTGGCCCCCTCCCTAATCCTCCAACAATGCCTTTTTTCACCCAGAAAGGGAGGAGGAGGGGACCCTTTCTCATGTCTTTTAAACATGTAACGACTTTTTAAGACAGTTTGGTTCTTTCTTGTTTTATGTATTCATGTAAGGATTTGTATTTTGAGATTTCTGTCAGCAGCGAACATCCACATCAACGGTGAGACCTTGAGGCCCTGGTCGACATATCAGTCCCTACCATCAAAAGATTGATGGCAACTGACTCTTTTCTTCCTACAAGAGACATTTATTGCTCCTTTGGCCTTTTCTTTCTCCAAGAAGGTGGATTGTGTGTGGTTTTAAAGGAAGAATGCTGCATCTATGCTGACTATCTGACATTGTACAGGACTCAAAGAAAAACTAAGGACTTAACTTTGATATGATTTACAAGCTATTATAGTTGTAGTTGGTATAATTGCATTAGGATGTATAATTTTACCTTGTATTCTACCTATTTTTGTTAGAACAATTTCTAAAAGTTTATCTTTACTGGCTATTGAAGAACTCGAAGATGATTACACCCAAACTGCACCTAACAATTCCTGCCTGGTTGACGAAAAAGAAATAGACAAGGATAGTATGGCTAATATCTGTGTTTACACCACCATGAAACCGACTGATTGTCTGGTCCTACAAAAAAAAAATAAAAACAGAGGAGATGTTGCGATATTATGCCATATGAACCCCTTTATGAAACTGTTTATGAAATTACTTATGTGCAAATATAAGCATGAGCAAGAAATTGCTTATGTGCAAAAATATCAGCATAGGTAAGTCTGGCTAATTGTTATCATGTAAGCAGAAATCTGTTTGATGCCAAGGTTACAAAGATGTTTGCCAGTAAATGTAACAACACCTATGAGATAGCCACAGAACATTCCTTCTCTGATAAGGTCAACTTCACAGAGCTTCAAAAGAAGTTTGCTCCTACACACAATTATATGAGATTTATTAGTATGTAGTCAGGATGTCTCAAGATGTATTTCTGTTTGCTGTACCACGTAGGCAAAAAGCAGAGAACAAAGAACCACTTCATGGTAAAACTCCTCCCAAGAATCATGATCTTTCTCCCAAAATCATAGGCTTGTGGATGTGCTTGTAGTCACGTGTTCACGTGTTGAATATATGCTAATATGTAACCACCCCTGCTTACCTTCTGTAACCCACCCCTAACCCCTAATCTTAATAAAAGGGTTGTTTCGAGCTAGCTCGGGGCTTGCTCACCCCGAGGAGAATTGGACTCTGCTTATTCATTTCTCACTCCGTCTGGCGCGGGGATTGCACAGACCCTTTCGTGGCGAGCCCGCTGGCCGCGAGAAAAGCCACAGGGGAGGTTGACAGGCAGGGACGGATAGAGGGAGAATCCGCCCATTTCAGGGAGGAAAAGGCTGGGAAGGACCAGGGATTCCTCCCCATTTCATCTCCAGGGGATTCTGGGATTCTCTCTAATTGACTTAATTAGGGGTTTAATCAGGAGGGGAGGCCCTCTCTCTTCCCCACCTCCCCCTCCCTGCAGATGTTTCATATGAAGATGGGGCTACAATGGGGGTGGCAGCAAAGGGGGGAGCCTGGGGTCACTTGGGCAGAAATTGTGTGAATTCTCAGAAGGAAAAGTGCGGTCAGGAATAATAGCCTGTCAAGCCTCCAACTAATGAACCCAAAGGAGTCTGCATGGGGAGCCCAGAAGGATCATCTCCGACTGGAGGGAGGGAGGGTCCAGTTCACGCTGAAGTTTTGAAGGGAAGGAGTTCATTAAGTTGATAGGTTCATCTCAAGGACTTAGCTCCACCTTCCATCCAAGTACGGATGGAGTTTAAGAACGAGCTAACACAATAATAGAAAATACCTGAGATCAGTGGTAGGTTTCAAAAAATTTTACTACCGTGCATAGTAGCAAGGAACTCCGCCCCTTTTAAAACAGCCACAGGGGTGGAATTTGTCCCCATGCCTGAATAGCCTTGGGAACCCCCCTCCACAGTGAGCCTAACAGAATGGGTGGGTGGGTGGCTTAAAAAATGGGTTGGGGGATGTAAACCTGGGGTGCTCCCTCCCCAAGGGGGGAATGGGAAGGAATGGCCCCCTCCTTCCCTTCCCTTCTGCAATTTCCCAAAACTTGGAAAAATTCTGGACCAGATTTTAGCATTTGTGTGTGCTTTTGTGTTTGATTGCAATCCTTTTTCAGATCACTGCCCAAAATCCAAAAATTTGCTATATCCACAGCAAGGAGATATTGTTCAGGCAGGTTTTTTTTTTTTTTTTTAAAGAAACAAATAAAGAATTTTTAAAAAACCACCTATAAATTGCAGGAAGGGCTGAAATGAGGGAAGAAGAGGAGAAACTCACCTGCAGGTGATTGGATGGGAGTTGCTGGAAGGAGAAAAAGACCCAATCAGAAACCTTCATGGGCTGGAGGATTCAGGGGGTCCCCCTCCCCATCAATAGCCCATAATAAGTTGTGTGAGCTTCACTTATAGCCCCCCAAACAAGAGAAGCTGCCACAAATATTCCTCTTGGCCACCTGCTAAGCTTGATGAGAGGCCTACCCTAGATGGCCCCCTCCCCACAACCTCCCCTCCATCCCCCCAGACTCACCTTTCTTGCTCTTCAGGTAGGAGAAGAGCCCCACAGCCAGGAAGGCCACTCCTATCACGGCCCCCATGATCCCCGTCCAGAGTTTGCTCCTGGCAGAGCTGGAGGAACAGGGCTCTGGGGAAGGAGAAGGAGCCTCACCTGAGCAGGAGGATCAGGCCCACCTTCCCCCAGGAGGGTCCATTATGCCTCTCCCCACAGAGAGGGTCTTTCCTCCCCTTTTCAGGGCAGGAAGGGGTCCCCAGAGCAGGAGGGGAGGGAGGGGAAGGACTTACCCCACTGAACGGTGATGGGGGCCTCCAGGCTCGAGTGTTTCACCTTGCAAGTGTAGAGGTCCCCCCACTGGGGCTGGGTCTCCAGCATCACCTGGAGCTGGTAGGTCCAGTCTCCGTTCTGGAGCTCCTCCCCAAAGGCCACACCCTCCTTCTCCGGCTGCCCATTCTTCAACCACTGGATCTCGATCTCCATGGGGTAAAAGCCCATTGCGGTGCAGAGGAGGATGGTGTTGTGGGAAGTGGGGTCCATCTTGGTGGGGGAGATGGTGACGGTGGGCTTGGCTGGAGGGAAGGAGGAGAAGGAGACACAGGAGGGCCCAGAACAGAAGACCAAGTTGGTTAGTTCAGGCCAACATCCACTTTTACTCCTGAAAATATTATATCTTTTAAGTCAGGGGTGAAACGCTAGTGGTTCACTCCGGTTCGGGCGATAAAAATAAAAAGTTACCGGTTCGGAGCAGTATTTCTGACGATCAGCTGTGCCGCAAGGTTACCTTTGCTAGAAAGCAGGAAAACTTACTTTCCAGTGAAGCTAAATCGCGCAGTACAGCTGATTCCTCCCCCCCTCGCTGTTTTACTTACTTTCCCAAGCCTCCTTTTGGTGCGCACTGCGCATGTACACACAGGGCATGATTTGTGCACACTGCGCATGCGCACATAGTGTGTGCTTGACATACAGTGTACATGCGTGCACAGGACATGCGCAACCAGCGAACCAGCAGCAAACCGGTTCAGAATTCACTACTGGTGGAATGGATCCAGAGGGGATCTTTGGGAAAGGGAAGGTGGGAGCAGTTGGAGGCTGAGGAGATCAGGCAGATCCCAGGATCACAGCAGAGAAATGGAGGCTGAATTAATTCTGGGGAGAGTTGAGGAAAGGTTGAGAGCCTCTCTTGGTGGCCAGAGAAAAGCTTTGGGCTCTCGGGGGAAGGAGACGCCCGGATCTCTCCGGAGGGAAAAGTCAGCTCAGAAGTCAAAGAAAAACAGAAAGAAAATTCCCCCAAAGAGACTCAAGAAACATCCTGTGATTTCAGGTCCCCTAAACTGGAGCCGGACCAACAATTGGCTCTAAATACACAGAATATTCTTTTAAAACAAAAGAAATAAAAGACATTGGGACTAAGAAAAACAGAGGCAATATTCTTGGCCTCTCCTTTGAAATATTTTCATTGTAGTAAAAATGATACTTTTGATGGAGGATTTCACAGGAAGAAATTACATTAATCTGAATGAAATTCAGGATCATTATTTTGAATTTCTATTAAAGTCAACATTTTAATATAATATAACAACAGAATTGGAAGGGACCTTGGAGGCCTTCTAGTCCAACCCCCTGCCCAGGCAGGAAACCCTACACCATCTCAGTCAGATGGTTATCCAACATTTTCTTTAAAATTTCCAGTGTTGGAGAATTCACAACTTCTACAGGCAAGTTGTTCCACTTATTAATTGTTCTAACTGTCAGGAAATTTCTCCTTAGTTCTAAGTTGCTTCTTTCCTTGATCAGTTTCCACCCATTGCTTCTTGTTCTACCCTCAGGTGCTTTGGAGAACAGCCCGACTCCCTCTTCTTTGTGGCAGCTCCTGAGATATTGGAACACTGCTATCATGTCTCCCCTAGTCTTTCTTTCCATTAAACTAGACATACCGAGTTCCTGCAACCGTTCTTCATATGTTTTAGCCTCCAGTCCCCTTTTTTTTATTATTATTATTTATTGAATTTTTATACCGCCCTTCTCCCGAAGGACTCAGGGCGGTGTACAGCCAAGATAAAACAAAACGGTACAAATATACAATTAAAATACAAATAAAAAACTTATTTTATAATTGGCCTAAAAAACTTTAAAAATATATAAAACTAAAAACCCCATTAAAATTAGTAATAAAATTATAATAAAATTATAACCCATAAAATTTAGGCCAGCCCCGCGCGAATAAAGAGATGTGTTTTCAGTTCACGGCGGAAGGTCCGGAGGTCAGGTATTTGGCGTAAACCCGGGGGAAGTTCGTTCCAGAGGGTGGGAGCCCCCACAGAGAAGGATCTGCCCCTGGGGGCCGCCAGCCGACATTGCTTGGCGGACGGCACCCTGAGAAGTCCCTCTCTGTGAGAGCGTACGGGTCGGTGGGAGGCATGAGGTAACAGCAGGCGGTCCCGTAAGTACCCAGGCCCTAAGCCATGGAGCGCTTTAAAGGTAGTAACCAAAACCTTAAAGTGCACCCGAAAGGCCACAGGCAGCCAGTGCAGTCTGCACAGGAGCGGTGTTACACGGGAGCTACGCGAAGCTCCCTCTATCACCCGCGCAGCTGCATTCTGGACTAACTGAAGCCTCCGAGTGCACCTCAAGGGGAGCCCCATGTAGAGAGCATTACAATAATCCAAGCGAGAGGTAACGAGTGCATGAGTGACTGTGCACAGGGCATCCCGATCAAGGAAGGGGCGCAACTGCCTAACCAGGCGAACCTGGTGGAAGGCCCTCCTGGAGACGGCCGTCAAATGATGTTCAAACGACAGCCGTTCATCCAGGAGAACACCTAAGTTGCGCACCCTATCCTTTGGGGCCAATAACTCGCCTCCAACAGTCAGCCGCGGCTGCAGCTGACTGAATCGGGGTGCCGGCATCCATAGCCACTCCGTCTTGGAGGGATTAAGTTTGAGCCTGTTTCTCCCCATCCAGACCCATACGGCTTCCACACACCGGGACAGCACTTCAACAGCTTCATTGGGGTGGCCCGGGGTGGAAAAGTACAGCTGAGTATCATCAGCGTACAGCTGGTATCTCACCCCAAAGCCACTGATGATCTCACCCAACGGCTTCATATAGATGTTGAACAGAAGGGGCGAGAGGATCGACCCCTGCGGCACCCCACAAGTGAGGTACCTCGCGGCCGACCTCTGCCCCCCTGTCAACACCGTCTGCGACCGGTCAGAAAGATAGGAGGAGAACCACCGATACACGGTGTCTCCCACTCCCAATCCCCCCAACCGGTGCAGCAAGATACCATGGTCGATGGTATCAAAAGCCGCTGAGAGGTCTAATAAGACCAGGGCAGAGGAATAACCCTTGTCCCTGGCCCTCCAGAGATCATCCACCAACGCGACCAAAGCTGTCTCCATGCTGTATCCGGGTCGGAAGCCGGACTGGAACAGGTCTAGATAGACAGCTCCATCCAGGTATTGGGGTAGCTGCCACGCCACAGCACTCTCTACAACCTTCGCAACAAAGCGAAGGTTGGAGACCGGACGATAATTTCCCAAAATAGCTGGGTCCAGGGAGGGCTTCTTGAGGAGGAGTCTCACCACTGCCTCTAATCATCTTTGTTGCTCTTCTCTGCACTCTTTCTAGAGTCTCAACATCTTTTTTACATCGTGGCGACCAAAACTGGATGCAATATTTTAATAGATTTTCACAAATAAATCCAGAGATTTTGGTCCTGTCCCTGAACCAGAGGAAGGAAGGAAGGAAGGAAGGAAGGAAGGAAGGAAGGAAGGAAGGAAGGAAGGAAGGAGGGAGGGAGGGAGGGAAGGGAGGAAAAGAGGAGGGGAGCATGGGTTTTGGTATCTTTGGGCAGTTGATGAAGCCCCTTTCCCTGAAGGGAAAATCCTCCCAGAGACCCTCAAAAGGAAGGAGGAGGGAGGGAGGGAGGCCCTGAGAGGACCACAAAAGAGAGAGACACACACAACCCCAACACAATTGTCAGGGGATCTTTGGGCCACTTTCAGGGATTATTAAAAATCATCAGAAAAATTAGTACATGGAAGTGAGGAAATTTCCATGTTAAATATTGCTGGAATGAGAATTATGTCAAATATGCCAGACAACAAGAATGTTGAATTGATAGTAAGAAATAATTCAATGTTGAATATTGTCAATCAGGGGATTATTATCTCCAGGGAAACATCCTCTTTGGTAGTAAAAATATTTCAAACTATCTCTCAAATTTGGGAGAATATCATTTATTTATTTAGTAAATTCTAATATCCTATTACATGGATGTGATGATCCTCCTAGCTTTGCTGGGAAGAATTTAGGAGTGAAAATGAGTTTTGCCTCCAGACTGAATATGTGGAGAACAAAATCTCTGTCGGTTCCCCTGAAATAGTCAATAATTTAGGGCTGGTTTTTTTCTCTTAAGGGAGAAACATTTTATTTCATTCTATGGCAACAGATTATTTCTGGAGAACCTCCTGGGCTCCCAATGGGAACCTCAGACTTTAGCAGTTCTTAAGTGAAGATGATTTAAAGATTTTTCAGTTTCCATCAAAGGAGTAAAATTTCCCTGGAAAGGCCAAATGGCAAAAAGTGCAGCTGGAATTTTTGATTTGCACAATGTTTGGCCTCTGAAACCCCATCAGTTGATAGAAATAAATAAAATTATTATTCCACAGAGAATGTAAATTACACCAACAATTCTAGGCGATCTGCGAGGAATCTGGAAGAGAGAATGAAAGAATCTGAGGCTTCAGGACTGAATGGAGGCCGGATTTCTTTCTTATGACCCCAAATTCAGTTTTAAGGTTTGTGGGAGTTTTTGGAGTCTCCCCCCCCAAATCAGGAGCCTTCCCAGGAAGGAAGACGGAAGGGATTTGGCTGCAGGGGAAGCTGAGTCTGGGACCAAAAAGGGGGTTTCAAGGGGGCTTTTCTCCCAGACCCCCAAAATTGGCTGAAGGAAATTTCTCAGTCTCTGAATCAGCTTCTGCCCAAGGCAGAGGAAACGCCAGACCAGGATTCTGGGTGATTCGGGTTTGATTCATAATTATAAATTCTATCTGGATTGATTGATTATTAATTATTTTAATTTAATTTATTTATTTTATTTATTATTTACTGTAGCTTATTTATTCTGTTCTTTAGTTTATTATTTATTTTATTTTATTATCTATGTATTTATTTTAAATTGTGTTTATTTAATTTTTCATTTATTTCATTTTATTTTTTTAAATTTATTTAATATCATATATTTATTTGTTTTACTTCCTTACCTACTTACTTATTGGATTTAGAAGATGCTGGAGTGGAAATGACTGAGAATAAAGAGTAAAGAGAACTAAGAGCTGCAGAGAAAAGAGACCACCATCCGCTTTCACTGATTCCCTTTGAACATTCATTGTTTTAATCCTAAAATCCCAAAGGCCCCCGAGGGGGAGGGAGCCCCCCACTTACTGGCCTTCCGGAAAGGGGTCCAAATGGGGCTCTGGGGCTTTGCTGGGGGGGCCCAGAGGAGGAGGCGGCTGTGGGGCTGCTCAGAGCCCTGAATCCCCCTTTTAATTAATGTTTTAGTTAATTAATTGATCTTTTAATTAATGTTTACTACTGAAGTTTATTCATCTTTGCCTTTGAAATCTGAAATTGCATATAGGCTGTTTTTGTGGTTTGATGTTTTTTCTGTGCTGCCATCCAGGATCCCTCTGGGAGCTTTTAAAGTTGGTGAATGAATGAAGTGGATCCCTTGGAGGGATCGAATCGAAGGGATCCCAGATTCCGGGCAGGAGGAGATCTTGGGAGGAAAAGGGAGAGTGACGGGAATGATGCTCGGAGGAGGAATTTGAGGGAGGAGAATAAAAAAGGAGAAAAATCTTCATCCGGGAGAATCTTCATCAATCCAGGGAAGGAAAAAGGGGGTCTCGGGATCCCCTCCCCTCCAAACTCCCCCCAGACTCACCTCTCCGGCCAACCACAGAATTCCTCTGGAAACCCTCGTAGTTGTACCGGCAGAAACGATCCACAGTGGCCTTCTTGATCTGCAGGAGCTGCTTATCTCTGTTCCAATAATCCGCATCCACCTTCCCAAACTCCGTGACGGCCTCGACCTCCCCGCGGTCGCTGTCGAAGCGGAGATATTCCTGCCGGTCGTAGAAGTAGCGGTCCAGGTATCTCACCCGCTGCGTCCCGTTGAAGAAGCGGCACTCGGACTTCCTCTGGTGCAGGAAATGGGCTGCAGGATGGAGGAGGAGGAGGAGGAAGGGCGTCAGGAGGGACTCCAGGGCCCATCGCTCCCAGCCATCAGTAGAGGGGGGGGGATCTACGCGCGGAGGGAGGGTGGCTGGAGACCTTCCTTGGAGAGACTGGAGGAAGACGCCCCCTGGAGGAGGGAAAAGGAACTCTCTCATCCCAGAAATAAAGAGAAATAAAGAGAAATAAAGAGGGGAGGGAGGAAGAAGAGGGGAAGAGGGAGAGGGGGAGGAAAGAGGGGAGGGAGAAGAGGGGAGGGAGAAAGAGGGGAGGAGGAAAAGGGGAGGGAGGAAAGAGGGGAGGGAGGAGGGGAGGAGGAGAAACTCAGCTGGAGAAAGAAGAGGGAGGAAAAGGGGAGGAGGGGAGGGAGGAACACTCTCTTCCTTTGGGGGAGGGGATATGGGAGGGGCACAATGAGGACATCTAGACTGACTCTCCGGGGTCTCCCAGTCCTTCAACCCCACCTTCTCTGAGGAACTTTTCTCCTTCCCCAGAATCTAGCCCCTTTGGATTGGAGATTCTCGGGAATCGCAGCCAGTGGGGGTTCAACTTGTTTACTACGGGTTCTATGGGCGTGGCTTGGTGGGCGTGGCAGGAAGGATCCTGCAAATCCCATTCCCACCCCATCAGCTGGGACTCGGGAGGCAGAGACTAGATGGGGCAGGGCCATTTTTTACCGGTTCTCCAGAACTGCTCAGAACCTGCTGAAACCCCCTCTGGATCACCCCTGTTTCTCCTCCCCTCCCCAAAGACCCCTGCAGCCCCCAGAGCCTCTGGGGGTCTCAACCCCTCACAAAGGAGTTTTTGAGAGAGCACGAGGAACAACTCAGAGCCCCAAACTCTACTCACCCTCCCTCCTGGTCCCGATGGAGCAGTGGGGGATTAGGGTGGTTGGGGGGTTCTTGGTCTCCTCTCCAAATTCAGAGTCTCCCCAGAAGGGACGGAAGCCCCCCCCCTTTCCTGACCGTCAAAGCCTCAATTCTGAGATTCACAAGAAAAAAGGAAGTTTCTGAAGAAGCCAAAAGACTTCAAGGTATTGGTTACCACCTTTAAAGCGCTCCATGGCTTAGGACCGGGCTATCTACGGGACCGCCTACTGCCGGCTTCTATCTCCCATCGTCCGGTACGCTTCCACAGAGAGGGACTCCTCAGGGTGCCGTCAGCCAAACAGTGTCGGCTGGCGGCCCCAGAGGAATTCTCTGTGGCTCAAACCCTGTGGAACGAACTTCCCCTCGACTTCGACAATTACCTGACCTTAGGACCTTCATGAACTTAAAACTTATTTATTCCGTATGGCTGGACTAGCCTGATTCTTATTTTTATTGGATGGGAATTCTTTTTAAATTTCTGTTTTGATAGAGCAGTTTAATGTTTTTTTAAATTCAGAGTCTCCCCAGAAGGGACGGAAGCCCCCTTTCCTGACCGTCAAAGCCTCAATTCTGAGATTCAGAAAAATATTATTATTATTATTATTATTATTATTTTGCTCAAATGCCTCTTTTTCCTTCTGGGGATTCAGGGCTGGAAATGCCTCAGTTTCCCTCTTTCGCTTCTCCTTCCCTTCCTCTTTCCATGCAGCCCCCTCCCACCCAGGCACTGGAGGGGGGGCGGGAGAGGCTGCGACCCCCACCTCCGCTACAATCGGGGAAGGGGGGAAGGGTATGAGGGAAGGAAAGGGGAGGAGACCACGCAGAGATCCAAGATGTTGGAGGCTCTGGAGACCCATCGGCTTTCTCCCCCCCCCTCCGGGGTCCTTCCCAACCACCTCCTCCCCCGCCCAGCCCCTTCCTTACCGGGGGTCTCCTTCCCCCCTTCGCTTCCGGGGATCCTGGCTAGCGCCCCCACAATTAGCAGCATCAGGGGGACCCCAGGGAAAGCCATGGATGCTGCCCCACAAGCGCCCCAATGTGGGAGGAGAAAGACACGGAGGCTCCCAGCCCCAGAGGCGGAATCGGGGGGTCTGGATTGGGGGGAGGAGGAGTTTTCCTCGCACTTCGGAATTGGGAGTTTCCAGGAAGAGTAGGAGGACCAATGGGAATTCTCCTTTCAGCAGCGTCATCGGTCTCCGGGCAGAGCCTCCCTTGACTTCGCCCGATGGAGGAGATAGTTCCCCGCAGAGAGAGAAGCGGAGAAAGTGGGAGGGGGAATAAGTTCAGTCTTGGGGGGCTGCATTCTAGGGGGTGTTTCATGCCAGCTCCGGAGGGGAAAGTGGACTTCCTTTTGCGCCCCCCCCCCAATGATTCTCCTCCAATCTCCCTTTCTCTGAGCGCCTGGAGGGGCCGACTAGATGCCCTTTTAATTCCAACAGTGCACAGAGGGAGCCCAGGTGGGACTTGCCGAGGCTCCGGTAGGTCAAAGCGGACCCAGACCTCGAGGGGTCCTTCTGGGTTCCCCCCCCCCCGCTCAGTCTGGAAGGAGGGAGCCCCCAGCAGCTGCACCGGGTGACAAGGGGGGAGGCGCAGCCCCACAGCCAGCCAGGACTTGGGGGTCACAGACTCCCCCCAATCCGAAGGGAAGCCAGGAAAACCCTCAGCTGACAGTCCATGCAGGAAGAGGCGGAGGGGATCTGCAGGGATCCCTCCTAATCCCCCCGGATCCTCTCCCCAACTTCCCCCTCCCTTCACGGGGGAATCTCCGTAGGGATCTCTTGGCTTCACAAGAGAAAAGGGCGATTCCCTTCCTTGAAACGCGCGTCTCTCTTGCTCGGAACGTCTGGACGAAGCGGCTCCATCATTCCTGCCGGTTCTTCTTTGCCAGGGAACTCCACCTTTTGCCTGCAAGGCTCGGGAGAGAAAAGGGATTTGACGGGGAGAGAAATCCGCCCTGGGACTCCCAAGTCCTAAGAATCCGGACTCTGAGATCAGCTCCGTCCTTCTGGAGGGGAGTTGGAGGAAACCTTTTCCCGAAAGAAGAAGAAGAAAATATCCATATCCACGGATGTTTCTAAGAGGATCTGAGCGAATTTTCTTCCTTGTAAAAGGTTTCAATATTATTTTAAAAAGGATGGAAGGGTGGACAGTATATCAAATTAAACAATGAATTTATAATTTATAAAATAGCTTGTAATTTTAAAAGGAATTCTGGGGACCTCAGTGATCCCGTTTCCTCCATTATAGGATTACAGCCTTTTAACCATCACAGTCTGGAAATCTTCCCTCCCCCCAAACTACCCAAAAAACAGACATTCTCTTTCTTCTACTCCTCTTTCACTACATCCACAGAAAATGTTTTTTCTAGTCTTTGGAGGAGATTCGGGTCCAGTGAGTTATGGAAAGGCAGCTTAGACAGATCCTGAATTCCGGATTCTGTTTGAAGAGCTTTGTGGGTCCAGAGGTGGGCTGGGTCCTTTCCAGGGATGGGGGGGCTGGAGGGGTCAAACTCCCCCCTGGCCCAGCACCAGCCTCAGCAGGCCTGAGCCAGATCCCCCCCCCCCCTGCAGCTGAAGGAGGCGGCAGAGTCCGAATCTGCCCCACAGTTGTGTATCTGGACACAGCCAGTTGCACAAAGTATCCCCAGATCCAGGCAGCCTCTGTGGGGAATCCATCCCTCCCCTGACCCAGGCAGAACTTGTGGGCCCCTTTCGTGCTTCCCCTCCCCCCAAATATTGCGCTTTTCTCTGAGTTGTCTCTGCCATCCCCAGACACACAAACACATACAGAGTTTCTTTCTCCAGCCCCCAACAGCTGCAGAGGCGCTTGGGCTTCGCTTCCCCAGCCTGAAGCGTTGGGCTCCTCCAAAGCGGAACTGAGGAACTGGCCAGGATCCAGCAGGCAACAAGCCTCGAATCTTCCTCAGGGCAGCCCAGGGACTCTCCTCCTCCTCCGCCCCATGGCTGAGCCTCCAAGTGGGGCAGCCACAAGGTCCTCTGGCCCACCGGAAGTGGCCGAAGGACCCAAATTCTCCCCCTTTGGACCCCTTGTGTGGAGACCCTCCCTGCTCTCTGGGGGAGGCTCTGATGGAGGAAAGATGGAGGGAAAGAGAGGAAAAGGGGGACCAGCATGGAGGGGGAGGGACTCATTTGAAGGAATTTATTTATTTTTTATTTGGATACCCTCCCTTCTCGGAGGACTCAGGGTGTAGCAATAAGTAAAAAATTCAATATATAAACATTAAAAAGAAGTTAAAAAGAAATATTATAATGTGGCTGAAATTTTAAAACAGTTTAAAATATTAAGACATAAATACCCCAATAAAATTTCAATCCAGTCCCGCTTGAATAAATAGGTGCGTTTTCAGCTCACCGAAAGGTCCGAAGATCAGGCACTTGACGTAAACCAGGGGGAAGTTAATTCCAGAGCGTAGGAGCTCCAACAGAGAAGGCCCTGCCCCTGGGGGCCGCCAACCGACATTGCGGGGGGGGGAATGGGGGGGAAACACTGTTCAGGAGACCTGGAGGAGGGGGAGGGGGAGGGGTCTCCCCAGAGAAAGTCTATCCATGGGTGGCTAAGCATCCACACCAACTTGAAGGCATGTAACCATCATCAAACAACCTGATTATAGTTCTCTGGTCCTTTCTCCATCAGTTGAAGCACATTGAAGAAGATCGTCCTTGACTTACAATGGTTCATTTAGTGGCCGTTTGATGTTGAGTTTGGGGGGCTTCCAATGTATCCCCATCATGGCTCTGTGCTTCTTTTCCCCCTTTTATATTGACCCAAATGCATTTAAGGAGGTTCTTCAGCTTTGTTCTGTTGTGTTTCTAGAGTGGTTTGGTTATTTTTTATATATAACTAGAAGATTACCCAGCGTTGCCCAGGTATTTATTTATCCCAATCTTGTATTAGACAGGAAAAAGGAATGAATTATATCTTTAGTGTCAAATCAAAATCATTTTATTTACAGGGTTTTAAAAGTATAAGCACAGTATACAGATTATGAAGTAAAATATTATTGAAATGAAGTATAATATTAATTTAAGACAAAACTTGATTATAACCAACATTTGTAGTTTCACCTCCAGGAGCAAGAATAAATAAACTCTGTGGTGAACCCCCCCTTGAGCAAGCAACATAAAGTTTTCCGTGGGAGAAACATGGTGATCTCAAATCCCCTCCACAGGACTTCATAGATTTTCCCTGTGACTTATTGATCCTGATTGAGAATGCAAGTCTCCATTTTTTTTCAAAAAATTTTCAAATTTCAAAGCCTGAAATCTGAGATTCAGAAGAAAAACGGAAGTTTCTGAAGAAGCCAAAAGACTTTTGCTTAAATGCCTCTTTTTCCTTCTGGGGATTCAGGGCTGAAAATGCCATTTTGTTTTCATTTATATCCCAAGACTCAGGGCGGCTTACAGTGTATAAGGCAATAGTCTCATTCTATTTGTATATTTTTACAAAGTCAACTTATTGCCCCCCCCAACAATCTGGGTCCTCATTTTACCTACCTTATAAAGGATGGAAGGCTGAGTCAACCTTGGGCCGGGCTTGAACCTGCAGTTTCCCTCTTTGGCTTTCGCTTTTCCTTCCCTTCCTCTTTTGAGGCAGCCCATTCCGACAATCTCAAAACATCTGGAGCAGCCTTGAACACCCTGGGCATTGACAAAATCCCCCTCAGTCAATTGCGGAAGGCAGCTCTGCTTGCAACTGCTTAAAACCTGCCTTCGTGGCTCCTCTGCCCGGAGACCGATGACGCTTCCAGAGTTCCATTTTTCATTGGTTGGGCCGAATGTTCGACTTTCTGGCAGTCAGAAATAGAGTTCCGCGCCGCTCCCCACCCCCGTTCTTCCCCCTCCCCCTCCCTCCCTCCTCGCTTTTCTCCTTCCCTCCCCCTCCCTCTCTTCGCTTCCCCCTCTCCCTCCTCCCTTCCCCCACTCTCTTCCTTTTATTCCTCTCTTGCATTTCCCTTTCACTCCCCCCTCGCTCCCTCCCAGCCCCAGTTTTCCCTCCTGCTCTACCTGGGCAGCCTTTCCTCTCTCCTGACCCAAGACTGGGGGTCGGGCTTCCTCAGGCACCAGAGACCGGCAGGAAAGGGGGGATCGCTCCCGGGGGAGGAGGGTAAAGAGGGCTTGGAGACCCCCAAATTCCTCCCTTGAGCCCTGAGCCTCAGGAAGGTGGGAAAGGCTAAAAGGTATTTAGAGGTGGGGGAAAGGACCAAGGAAGGTGAGACCCCCTCATTGCCCATCTTTAGGGTTTCCACTCCACTCTAACCTTGTCCCCTCTCTCTGGACAAGGAGAATTGGGTTCCCACGAGGTCTTCCAAATGGTGGGAACTGAGAAAGGGGGGAGGAGGAGAGTTTTGGGGAGATCAGGGAAGGCTAAGAGAGGAATGGGAAGTGTTACCTTATGCCTCCCACCGACCCGTACGCTCACACAGAGAGGGTCTTCTCAGGGTGCCGTCCGCCAAGCAATGTCGGCTGGCGGCCCCCAAGGGAAGGGCCTTCTCTGTTGGAGCACCTACCCTCTGGAACGAACTTCCCCCTGGTTTGCGTCAATTACCTGACCTTTGAACCTTTCGCCGTGCATTGAAAACGCACTTGTTTATCCAAGCGGGACTGGCTTAATTTTTTTATTTTTTTTTATTTTTTTTTATTTTTTTAATTTTAACAATTTTAATTGGGGTATTTTATTATGGGTCAAATTCGACGGTTTTAATTTGTGGCCACTTATAGAATATGTTATTTTAACTGTTGTTTTAATTTGTATATTGTACTGTTTTAATCTGGCTGTACACCGCCCTGAGTCCTTCGGGAGAAGGGCGGTATAAAAATCTAAATAATAAAAATCTAAATAATAATGAATCTTTTGAGGGAGGCGAGATCGAAGAGGGCCTGAAGCTTCACCCTCCTTCGGCCTATTCAGTAGCCCAGGTGCTTCCTGGTGGTCTCCCATCCTCAGGCTAACCAGGCTGATCTCTCTCAGCTAGGTGGGGGCATTGGAGGCTGGGCAGCTGTTGAGGGCAGAGGATAAAATACCAGCTAATGGTTGGAGATACCAGATCAGAGCCCCAACCTTCTCCCAGCTGCAGCAGGCAGACATCCCACAGGTATCCTGAGATGCCCCCAATCCTTTCCTGGAATGGAGGGGGGGCTGGAGGGGTCAAACTCCCCCCTGGCCCAGCACCAGCCTCATCAGGCCAGAACTGGGTCCCCACCTGCAGCTGAAGGAGGCAGCAGAGTCCGAACCTCTCCCACAATTGTGTGTTTGGAGACATCCAGTGACACAAAATTGGCCCCAGATCCAGAGAGACTCTGGTGGGACTCCCATCGATCTCCTGATCAAAGCAGAACTTCTGGGCTCTTTTCATTCTTCCCCTCCCCCACAAGACTTTCATCTTCTCTGAGTTCTCCCTGACATCCTCAGACACACACACACACACACACACACACACACACACACACACACACACACACACACAGAGTTTCTTTCTCCAGCCCCCAACAGCTGCAGAGGCTCTTGGGCTTCGCTTCCCCAGCCTGAAGCGTTGGGCTCCTCCGAAGCGGAACTGAGGAACTGGCCAGGATCCAGCAGGCAACAAGCCTCGAATCTTCATCAGGGCAGCTCAGGGACTCTCCTCCTCCTCCGCCCCATGGCTGAGCCTCCAGGTGGGGCAGCCACAAGGTCCTCTGGCCCACCGGAAGTGGCTGAAGGGGCCCTTCCAGAATACCTGATGCTGGTTCTCTTCTCCTTTCTCCATCAGTTCAAGCACATTGAAGAAAGTAGTCCTTGACTTATAACGGTTCATTTAGTGACCATTTGAAGTTACAATGGCACTGAAAAAAGTGACTCTTCACCTAATAGTCCTTCTTTTTAAAATATTTTTATAGCTTTGAATGGTTTTTTTAACACTTTCATGTAAATACCAGTTTTTATTTTTGTTGTATGTGAATCAGAGTCATTTGTTGTGAGATGGGTGGCTACATAAATTTCATAGATAGATATGATAGATAGATAGGATAGATGGATGGTTAGATAACCCTAACCTTTATATTTTTAATATAAACAGAAACAGTAGAAGCACATTTGTTCACATCAGTGTGTTGTCTGTTCCTTGCAGCCTCTTTAAATAGGTTCCAGTTTTTGCCCTTGAAGGAATCTCCTCGTAGAGCCTCCATAGCTTCTGCCAGCCAGTCTCCCTAGTTCTCTACCGGGTCCTCTCTGATTAACCGAGGCTTATATGGGGACAGGAGCATCCCAGAGAGAGGATGGGAGGAGCCAGAAGGAGGGGGAGGGGCACCCTTCAAATGCTTCCTGGGTGTGAGAGAAGGCCACCTCCAGGGTGTCTCCTCCCCTGGGGGCAAAGCCCACATATGGATGGGAATGAGGGAGGTTTTGTCTGCTGGGTTTCCCAGGAACCTCTTTGATCTTCCACCAGGCGCAGAACCTGCCTCCCAGTTGAGGTCGGGGGAGTCAAAGCTTCCTACAGGCCTTCGCTCATTAACAAAAAGTTCATCTATTTCCTCTGGTTGGTTGGGAGGCTCATAATATGCCCCCATGGCTTCCTCCTTCTTTTCCCCCCTTTCATATTAACCCAAATGCATTCAAGGAGGTTTCCGTCTTTCTTCTGTTGCGTTTCTATAGTGGTGGGGTTATTTTTTATATATAGTGCAACTCCACTGTTTCTTTTGAACACTTTGAATGTGAAGATATTCAATTTAGTAGCTGCAACAGTGAAGTACAATGGGCAAGAACACAGAGTGGTAGCTGATTGGTTGAAGAGTGTGGGCTCCTCCATGAGGTAATCTGTGCTAGGATTGGTTGCTGGGTGGAAAGGGGGCGTTTCCCCCCTCCCCCCCGCCTTTTTCTTCTGGGCGCTGTTTGAGATTTACCTCAGGATGTTCCTGCATTCCTGACTATCTTCTCTGCTGTGAATGTAGATGCTAAATACATTTATATTTATATCAAACTGCAAGTTTGTGTCCGTGTCTCCCACTTCCTTTGGACAGCAGCTGCGCGATTCCTCCACATTAACCCTCTTCAGTTCGACCTTCCAGTCGTGGGTTTCATCCCATGAAGTTTCAGTGATTGGAACGATGTCACACCTGCCTTTGGGGTCCACCGTCACCACGTTTCTTACTCGTACTTTGAGTATCCCTTGTGGACCACGGTCCAAGAATCCCAATTTCTCTCAAGAAAACCACCCGCTAAGCCAGGCTTGACTTTCAAGGTGCTGCCTTCCCTCCTTGGATGGTTCCCTTTATTGGGAGAACGGAAGAGAAATCCACCTGTGCCCCCAACTCTTTGACTCCCATCCCCACCGGCTCCAAGTCACCTTTCATTCCTCCCCGCATAAAAGAAGGAAAAGGGATAAGAATCTGTGAATTTCATTATTTCTTTAAGCCCCTCAGTCACGTCTTTGATAGTTGCTCCTGGGAAACAACCAACCAGCCTAGTTTGACTGTCTATTGTACAAATTGCAGGTTCAGTTCTCCTGAACAATAAATCCTCTAACATCAACACAGTTTTTTTTCTTAAGGAAATCTGATTTATTTCCCCTGCCATTGGTGTTCTTCCTTCTCCAGATGCCCACATACTATCTTGCAAGGGGAGGTATTGCTGACAGGATAGAGTGACAGGTCCGCCCAGCATCCCTGGGGACAGTCTAGATGGTCTCCAATCCGCCCTCCCAAGAAAGGGAGGCCCTGAAAGGAAGTTGAGGGGGGGATCTCAGCAGGAGAAGGTCCAGGCTGCCATTCTCCTCCCCCCTAAAGAAAAAATATCCTTTTGCATCAGAGAGCAGGATTAATTCATGAGTGCTGTAGAAAAAGAGATGGGAAAGAAAATTAGAATATAAAGAGAAACTCTTAGTGTAAATAACATATTTTTCTTCCTTTTCAGCCCTCACCCCCAGGGCAGGCCCACACTGCAGGGGGGTGGTTGACAGACAAGGACAGATAGAGGGAGAATCCGCCCATTTCAGGGAGGAAAAGGCTGGGATGCTTCATATGAACGGAGAAGATGGGGCTAGGATGGGGCTGGCAGCAAATGGGGGAGCCTGGGGTCACTTGGCCAGACGTTGTGTGAATTCTCAGAAGGAAAAGGGGTGTCAGGAAGAACAGCCTCTCAAGGTTCCAACTAATGAACCCAAAGAAGTCTGCATGGGGTGCCAAGAAGGATCATCTCGGACTGGAGGGAGGGAGGGACCAGTTCACAGTGAAGTTTTGGAGGAAGTTCATTAAGTTGATAGCTTCATCTCAAGGCCTTAGCTCCACCTTCCATCCAAGTATGGATGGAGCTACAGAACGAGCAAACGCAATGATAGAAAAATGCTACCTGAGATGCTATGTTAATTATCAGCAGTTTAGCTGAGCAGATCTCCTGCCATTTGCTAAAGAGGCCTATAATACCACAGTGCATAATAGCACAGGACTCATCCATTTTAAAACTGGCCACGGGGTGGGTGGGTGGAATTAAGGTAGATTTCTCAGAGGTCATCTAGTTCAACCCCCTGCTCGAGTAGGGGAGACCCTGCACGTTTATACCATCAAGGAGGAGACCCTAAATACCATTAGAATCTGAGCTCTGAGAGGAAGGGAGGGAGGGAGGGAGGCCTGAATACCCTCAGGAACCCCCCTCCACAGTGAGCCTAACAGAATGGGTGGGTGGGTGGGTTAGAAAATGGGTTGGGGGATGTAAACCTGGGGTGCTCGCTCCCCAAGGGAGGAATGGGAAGGAATGGCCCCCTCCTTCCCTTCCCTTCTGCAATTTCCCAAAATTTAGCGTTTCTGTGTGCTTTTGTTTTTGATTGCAATCCTTTTTCAGATCTCTGTAAGGAAAAGCTGCCCAAAATCCAAAAATTTGCTGTATCTACAGCAAGGAGGTTTTGTTCTGGCATGTTTTTTTTTTAAAGAAACAATTAAGGAATTTATACCTTGTAGGAGGGGCTGAGATGAAGGAAGAAGTGGAGAAACTCACCTGCAGGTGGTTGAATGGGAGTTGCTGGAAGGAGAAAAAGACCCAATCAGAACCCTTCATGGGCTGGAGGACTCAGGGGGTCCCCCTCCCCATCGATAGCCCATAATAGGTTGTGTGAGCTTCACTTATAGCCCCACAAACAAGAGAAGCTGCCACAAATATTCCTCAAGGGGCCCCTCTTGGCCACCTGCTAAGCTTGATGAGAGGCCTCCCCTAGATGGTCCCCTCCCCACAACCTCTCCTCCAGCCCCCCAGACTCACCTTTCTTGCTCTTCAGGTAGGAGAAGAGCCCCACAGCCAGGAAGGCCACTCCTATCACAGCCCCCATGATCCCCGTCCAGAGTTTGCTCCTGGCAGAGCTGGAGGAACGATGCTCTGGGGAAGGAGGAGCCTCACCTGAGCAGGAGGATCAGGCCCACCTTCCCCCAGGAGGGTCCATTATGCCTCTCCCCACAGAGAGGGTCTTTCCCCCCCTTCTCAAGGCAGGATGGGGTCCCCAGAGCAGGAAGGGAGGGAGGGGAAGGGGCTTACCCCACTGGACGGTGATGGGGGCCTCCAGGCTGGTGTGCTCCACCTTGCAAGTGTAGACATCCCCCCGCTGGGGCTGGGTCTCAAGCATCACCTGAAGCTGGTAGGTCCAGTCTCCGTTCTGGAGCTCCTCCCCAAAGGCCACACCCTCCTTCTCCGGCTGCCCGTTCTTCAGCCACTGGACCTCAATCTCCACGGGGTAAAATCCCGTCGCGGTGCAGAGGAGGATGGTGTTGGGGGAAGTGGGGTCCATCTTGGTGAGGGAGATGGTGACGGAGGGCTTGGCTGCAGGGAAGGAGGAGAAGGAGACACATGAGAGACACAGGAGGGCCCAGAAAAGGAGACTAAGTTGGTTAGTTCAGACCAAGATCCCTTTTCACTCCTAAAAGTATGTTTTGAGTGTCTGTGGAGACTCTCAGCCATCCAGGTCATGGTTGTGCCAAAGGTGCTTTTTTGCAAAAGGCAACTGGATTTTGTTTTCCATTAAGATATTTAAGGTGTGGGTTCCCCCCCCATAATAAGCCTATTTGCATCTTGGATCATTAAAGATCTTTGTGCAATAGCTAAAAAGAAGGGAGTGGCTTTACAAAGGGAAAATCTTGACTATTTGTTTGAACAAGAAATGCAAATTCTGGATGAGAAAAAAATATTTCAGCAAGAAAATGGATGGAGCATTTTTAAATCAGTGGAAATTGAAAAGTTTCAATTCAGAAACATCTTCAACTCCTATAGACTAATTTTCGTAAGTAAAGAAGGAGGCTATCAGATGGCATGAATCATTTTTATGGCCCAACCATAAATTTTAGACAAAAATATACTATGAACATTTGGAGGTTCCAATTTGACCAGATGGGAGTTGCTGGAGAGAGATTTTAATTCAATTCTGGATCCACTATTGGATCGGAAAAAGATTTTCTTCTTCTTTTTAAACCCTCCCTCCCTCCCCCCTCTCACAACTTTCTCTTTCTGTCCATCTAGGAATTTAATTTAATCAACCTCTCAATTTAAAACAGCAGGAATGCACAATACATTTTATCTGCCTCTCACTGTGATATTCAAGATTTATTTATTTTTTAATTTTATTTTTTTTCCAAAATGTGAACAATAAAACAAAATAGCTCTTTATCTTTCCCTCTCACCTTTACCCAAACCCCCCACCCCCCATCCCGGACTTCCCAGAGCAAAATACAGGATATAACATTTAACAATCCTAAGCTAAACTACGCTAACTATCCATAAGCTCCCATCCCACCCCTGGAGCCTTAACTCCCCTTAAGAAAAGAAAAATACGGAGACCATTCCTACATTCTATTCATTCATAAGATATTTGATACTTCTTGGTCTGATATTTGATTTGAATATAGTCAATCCATCTTCTCCATTCTAATATGTATCTTTCTTGTGAATAGTCTTTCAAATACGCTGAGATTTTTGCCATCTCTGCTAGATTCGTTACTTTTAATGTCCACTCTTCAATAGTAGGCAAGTGTTCCTTCTTCCAATATTGCGCTACCAATAGTCTAGCTGCTGATATTAAATTTAAAATCAATTTACTCTCTATTACTGTACAATCCGTAATTATACCCAGTAAGAACCACTGCGGAGGAAACATTATCTTCTTTTTCAAAAAGATTTATTTTTAATATCAACTTGGATGCCTAATGCAGTAAAAAAAATGTGACCCAGATTTACATTTTTCTTTCCAATCAAGCTCCCATCGAATTGATGCTCATTTTGGATAAAAATATTAGTGAAAGATGAGAAGTTGATGCACCTTTGCTGGAGTCCATTGAACAAGAAACAAGACTCAGATGTGATTTTGTCTCAGACAAATTGAGGCTGAATTAATTCTGGGGAGAGTTGAGGAAAATTGAGAGCCTCTCTTGATGGCCAGAGAAAAGCTTTGGGCTCTCGGGGGAAGGAGACGCACAGATCTCTCCAGAGAGAAAAGTAGCTCGGAATTCAAAGAAAAACAGAGAGAAAATTCCCCCAAAGAGACTAACTAAAGAAACATCATTAGATAAATTATATAGTAGAAGTGAGGAAATTTCCATGTTAAATATTGCTGGAATGAGAATTATTTCAAATATGCCAGGCAAGAAGAATGTTGAATTGATAGTAAGAAATAATTCAATGTTGAATATTATCCATCAGGGGATTATTATCTGCAGGGAAACATCCTCTTTGGTGGTAAAAATATTTCAAACTATCTCTCAAATTTGAGAGAATATCATTTATTTATTTATTTACTAAATTCTAATCTCGTATTACATGGATGTGATCATCCTCCTAGCTTTGCTGGGAAGAATTTGGGAGTGAAAATGAGTTTTGCCTCCAGACTGAATATGTGGAGAACAAAATCTCTGTCGGTTCCCCTGAAATAGTCAATAATTTAAGGAAGGAGCAAAAGCTCAGGATCTCCCCACAAAAGTCTTTCTCTCTTAGGATGGGGCTGTTTTTTTCTCTTGTGGGAGAAACATCTTATTTCATTCTGTGGCAACTGATTATTTCTGGAGAACCTCCTGGGCTCCCAGTGGGAACCTCAGACTTTAGCAGTTCTTAAGTGAAGATGATTTCAAGATTTTTCAGTTTTTATCAAAGGAGTAAAATTTCCCTGGAAAGGCCGAATGGCAAAAAGTGCAGCTGGAATTTTTGATTTGCACAATGTTTGGCCTCTGAAACCCCATCAGTTGCTAGAAATAAATAACATTATTATTACAGAGAGAATGTAAATTACACAAACAAATGTAGGCGATCTGCAAGGAATCTGGAAGAGAGAATGAAAGAATCTGAGGCTTCAGGGCTGAATGGAGGCCGGATTTCTTTCTTATGACCCCAAATTCAGTTTTAAGGTTTGTGGGAGTTTTTGGAGTCTCCCCCCCAAACCAGGAGCCTCCCCAGGAAGGAAGAGGGAAGGGATTTGGCTGCAGGGGAAGCTGAGTCTGTGACCAAAAAGGGGGTTTCAAGGGGGGCTTTTCTCCCAGACCCCCAAAATTGGCTGAATGAAATTTCTCAGCCTTTGAATTGGCTTCTGCTCAAGGCAGAGGAAACGCCAGACCAGGATTCCATGTCATTCAGGTTTGATACATAATTATAAATTCTATCTGGATTGATTGATTGATTATTTATTGATTATTTTAATTTATTTTATTGTTTATAAAAAGGGCCCCTGCAATTAGCAGGAACCTCACAAAGCCACAAAAAGCTGAAAAACCAAATTTCACACTTTACAACACAACACAACAGACTCACACACACACACACACACACACAAAATATAGCTTTGTGAGATTCTGTGTGTTTGTGTAGTTAGAGTGAAACACTACAGAAACACACCTAATCTCAGAAAGCTGCACAAATATTTTATTATTTTATTTATATTTTTAGATCGGGGTCTCCAACCTTAGTAATTTTCAGGTTTGTGGACTTCAACTCCCAGAGTTCCTCAGCCAGCAAAGGCACATGGATTGCAGGAAGGCAGAATTAGTTGCAGCTAAATGCAATTGATTGGAGAAACCGAAGGAAAGCGAGCGTGAAAGGAGCTTGCTTAATTGAGTAAGTGAGGAGGGGGGATTGGGTGGGCCAGAGGAAAAAAAGTTTTTAAAAGGCTCCTCTGAGGATCCCAGCTGAAGTTGCCTAATAGCAGCCCAGAAGCTCTTAACTCAGCTGGGATTAGCTGAGGAGCCTTTTAAAACCTTTTGGTTTAACAACCTCTGCGGCCGAAGAGATTGTTAAAAAACAAAAAACAAAAACTTTTAAAGGGTTCTGATGATCCCTGCTCAGCCACGCGATCATCAGAGGGTTTTTTTTTTCTTTTAAAAGCCTTTTTTTCGGCTGAAGAAAAGAGGCTTTTAAAAGTAAAAAACCCCACAAACCTCTGATGATCAGAGAACCAGTTCAGGGGTGTGGCCGGCCAGCCATTACTATCGGTTCTCCGAACGCCAGAAAATTTTTACTATCGGCTGTACAGAACCGGAGCGAACCGGGGACAACCCATCACTGATGGGATCCCAGATTCCGGACAGAAGGAGATCTGGGGGGGGGCTTGGGAGGAAAAGGGAGGGTGATGGGAATGATGGTCGGAGGAAGAATTTGAGGGAGGAGAATAAAAAAGGAGGAAATCTGCATCTGGGAGAGTCTCAATCAAGGAAAGGAAAAAGGGGGTGTTGGGATCCCCTCCCACAAACTCCCCCCAAACTTCCCCCCCCCCGACTCACCTCTCCGGCCAATCATAGGACCGCCCTGGAGAACCTCATAGCTGTACCGGCAGAAGCGGTCCACGGCGGCCTTATAGTACTGCAGGACCTGCTTGTCGCTGTTCAAATAGTCTGCCGTCGCCTTCCCCAACTCCGTGACGGCCTCAAACTCCCCGCGGTCACTGTCAAAGCGGGCAAACTCCTGCCGGTCATACAATTTCCTGTACAGGAATAGCATCCGCTGCGTCCCGTTCAGGAAGCCGCACTCGTACTTCTCTTGGTACAAGAAATGGGCTGCAGGAAGGAGGAGAAGGAAGAGAAAGGGCGTCAGGAGGGACTCCAGAGCCCATCGCTCCCAGCCACTAGGAAAGGAGGAGGGTCCCAAGGACCTTCCCTGAGAGACTGGCGGAAGATGCCCCCTGGAGGAGGGAAAGGGAATTCTCTCAGTACCCAAGAGGAAGGCAGACTTGCTGGGGGGTCTGGAGGGTGGGGAGGGAAGGGAAGAAAGGGGGAGGGGAGGAAAGAAAGAGAGGGAGGAAAGAAAGAGAGGGAGGAAAGAAAGAGGAGGGAAGGAGAAAAAAGGGGGAGGGGAGAGTGGGAAAAGGGAGGCAGGAACCAAGAAACTCACCTGGTCGAGTAGATCTCTCTGCAGGGAAAGCTGGATTGAAAGCGGACGGACTATGGAGGAGGGGCTGAGGGAACTTTCTAGGTAATATCCACACTTCCCACTCTCTCTTCCTTTGGGGGGCGGAGAATATAAGGAGGAGGCATAACGAGGACATCTAGACTGACGCTTGTGGGGTCTCCCAGCCCTTCAACCAGGGGTGAAATGCTCCCGGTTCGGACCTGCTTGCGCGATCCGGTAGCGATGGCGGCTGCTGGTTGGAGGACCAGTAGCAAAAATCCCTGGCCCCGCCCCCGCCTCTGCTGAGCCTCACCATCCGCAGAGGGTTTTTTTTTACTTTTAAAAGCAGGTTTTTCTTCAGCCAAAACATGCCTTTAAAAGTAAAAAAAAAATTATTCTAAAAAAAAGCCTTTGAGGATCCCACCCCTCAGCTGAGATCTTTTGCTCAAATGCCTCTTTTTCCTTCTGGGGATTCAGGGCTGGAAATGCCTCAGTTTCCCTCTTTCGCTTTTCCTCCCCTTCCTCTTTCCATGCAGCCCCCTCCCACCCAGGCACCGAGGGGGGCGAGACAGGCTGCGACTCCTACCTCGGCTACAATCGGGGAAGTGGGGAGGGGTCCCTCTCCGTCCTCCTGGGGGGGTATGTGGGAAGGAAGAGGAAGGAGACCACGCAGAGATCGAGGCTGTTCGAAGCTCCGGAAACCCATCGGCTTTCTCCCCTCCCTCCAGGGTCCTTCCTCCCCCCCCCTCCCAACCCCCTCCTCCCCCGCCCAGCCCCCTCCTTACCGGGGGTCTCCTTCCCCCCTTCGCTTCCGGGGATCCTGGCCAGCGCCCCCACCAGCAGCATCAGGGGGAGCCCAGGGAAAGCCATGGATGCTGCCCCACAAGCGCCCCAAAGGGAGAGGAGAAAGACGCGGAGGCTCCCAGCCCCAGAGGCGGAATCGGGGGGGTCTGGATTGGGGGAGGAGGAGTTTTCCTCGGACTTCGGAATTGGGAGAATTCAGAAGGAGCAGGAGGACCAATGGGAATTCTCCTTTCAGCAGCGTCATCGGTCTCCGGGCAGAGCCTCCCTTGACTTCGCCCGATGGAGGAGATAGTTCCCCGCAGAGAGAGAAGCGGAGAAAGTGGGAGGGGGAATAAGTTCAGTCTTGGGGGGCTGCATTCTAGGGGGTGTTTCATGCCAGCTCCGGAGGGGAAAGTGGACTTCCTTTTGCGCCCCCCCCCAAATGATTCTCCTCCAATCTCCTTTTATCTGAGCGCCTGGAGGGGCCCGACTAGATGCCCTTTTAGTTCCCACAGTGCCCAGAGGGAGCCCAGGCTGGACCTGCCGAGACCCCGGAAGGGCAAAGCGGATCCAGAGCTCGAGGGGTCCTTCTGGGCTCCCCCTCCCCGCTCAGTCTGGAAGGAGGGAGCCCCCAGCAGCTGCACCGGATGACAAGGGGGGAGGCGCAGCCCCACAGCCAGCCAGGACTTGGGGGTCACAGACTCCCCCCGATCCGAAGGGAAGCCAGGAAAACCCTCAGCTGACAGTCCATGCAGGAAGAGGCGGAGGGGATCTGCAGGGATCCCACCTAATCCAGCTGGATCCTCTCTCACCAGTTCCCACCCACCCACACGGAGGAATTTCCGCACGGATCTCTTGGCTTCACAAGAGCACCAACGTGCCTACCGTTCCTGTCCTAATGTTCCCTTTGATTGTATCCAATCAAATACCTATCTATCTATCCTCTGGTGGCTCAACAGACTAATGCAGTCTGTTATTAACAGCAACTGTTTGCAATATTGCAGGTTCTAGTCCCACCAGGCCCAAGGTTGACTCAGCCTTCCATCTTTTATAAGGTAGGTAAAATGAGGACCCAGATTGGGGTCAATAAGTTGACTTTGTATGTAATATACAAATGGATGAAGACTATTGCTTGACATAGTGTAAGCCGCCCTGAGTCTTCGGAGAAGGGCGGGATATAAATGCAAATTTTAAAAAAATGATGTCAGTCAATCAAATCCAGCTTGGCCTGCCAGGTTTCCTCAAATCTTTCAAATCCACCTTTCAATGAACAGCTCAATAAAAATTTTAGTATTTGTAGTTCAGTTTGCTTTAAAAATCTTCAAACAGCTCAGCAGATATTTCCAAGCCTCCAAATCGCCTGCTAGGATAAACTCAAGGTCAAATAGCCTTCCAGGTGTTGTTTGCTTTCTCTCCTTTCATCACTTTCACTCAAATTTCCCACACGTTGTCCTTCACAGGCAGAAATTCTCCAGCTTTTCCTAAAATATCTTTCCCATCGGAAAGCAGGAAAGACGGCAGGATTAACTCAGGAGGAGAGGGGGAGACAGGGAAGAAAATAATATTATCATAGAATATAAAGTGGAACCCTCGGTGTGAACAAGCTCTTCCACCTCACCTACTGACCCTCCCCCTCAAGGAAGGCCTACACTGCAGGGGATGGTTGATGGGCAGGGACCAGATGGATAGAAGTTCCACCCCTTTGGGGGAAGAAAATGCTGGGAGGGGCCTGGGTCCCTCCCCATCTCCTCTCCTGGGTCTCCAAGGGGGTCTGAGCTCAGCTGAGGGGCTGCAAAGGGGGGATCTTGAGAAGATGGAATTCTTCCTACTTGACTTAATTGGGGGGTTAATGAAGAGGGGGGACTGGAGGGGCTCCCTCCCTCCGTCCGTCCTTCTCGGCAGAGTTTTCCTATCAACGGAGAAGGTAGGAGGAACCCCTTCAATGCTGATGGCAGCAAAGGTGGGAGCCTGGGGGTCACTGGCCAGAAATTGGATGAAATGTCATGGGGGTGTGTGTGGAAGAAGGGCTCTGCATGACCTTGGGGTGCTCTTTCCCTCCCCCCCCAAGACAAAAATGCCCCCCTCCTTCTGCTCCTTCCTGCAGTTCCCCAAAACGTGGAAATATTCTTTAATGTTGATTGCAGATGTTAATGTTAATGCAGATCCCTCGCATCCTGGACATAAACTGTTTCAACTCCTACCCTCAAAACGACGCTATAGAGCACTGCACACCAGAACAACTAGACACAAGAACAGTTTTTTCCCGAAGGCCATCACTCTGCTAAACAAATAATTCCCTCAACACTGTCAGACTATTTACTGAATCTGCACTACTATTAATCTTCTCATAGCTCCCATCACCAATCTCTTTCCACTTATGACTGTATGACTATAACTTGTTGCTGGCAATCCTTATGATTTATATTGATATATTGATCATCAATTGTGTTGTAAATGTTGTACCTTGATGAACGTATCTTTTCTTTTATGTACACTGAGAGCAGATGCACCAAGACAAATTCCTTGTGTGTCCAATCACACTTGGCCAATAAAATTCTATTCTATTCTATTCTATATTGTTGTCTGTGTTCAAGGTTGCTTCACTTACTTCAAACACATTTAAGAGGTTTAAACACTTTTTAAAACACCTGTAAATTGTGTGTTGGGTGGGGGGGTCGAGATGAGGGAAGAAGAGGAGAAACTCACCTGCAGGTGGTTGGATGGGAGTTGCTAGAAGGAGAAAAAGACCCAATCAGAAACCTTCATGGGCTGGAGGACTCAGGGGGTCCCCCTCCCCATCCATAGTCCATAATAGGTTGCGTGAGCTTCACTTATAGACCTCTGAGGAACAGAAGTTCCCCAAAAATATTTCTCAAGGGGCCCCTCTTGGCCACCTGCTAAGCTTGATGAGAGGCCTCCACTAGATGTTTCCCTCTCCACAACCTCCCCTCCAGCCCCCCAGACTCACCTTTCTTGCTCTTCAGGTAAGAGAAGAGCCCCACAGCCAGGAAGGCCACTCCTATCACGGCCCCCATGATCCCCGTCCAGAGTTTGCTCCTGACAGAGCTGGAGGAACGAGGCTTTGAGGAAGGAGAAGGAGCCTCACCTGAGCAGGAGGATCAGGCCCACCTTCCCCCAGGAGGCTCCATTATGTCTCTCCCCACAGGGAGGGTCTCTCCCCCCATTTTCAGGGCAGGATGGGGTCCCCAGAGGAGGAGGGGAGGGAGGACGGTTATGTGGGCTTCCAGGCTGGCATGATCCACCTTGCAAGCATAGAGGTCCCCCGCTGGGTCTGGGTCTCCAGCATCACCTGGAGCTGGTAGGTCCAGTCTCCGTTCTGGAGCTCCTCCCCAAAGGCCACACCCTCCTTCTCTGGCTCCCCGTTCTTCAGCCACTGGATCTTGATCTCCAAGGGGCTTCGCGGTGCAGAGGAGGATGGTGTTGGGGGAAGTGGGGTCCATCTTGGTGGGGGAGATGGTAACGGTGGGCTTGGCTGGAGGGAAGGAGGAGGAGAAGGAGCCACATGAGAGACGCAGGAGGGTCCAGAACAGAAAACCAAGTTGGTTAATTCAGGCCAAGAAACCTTTTTACTCTGTGTTTTACATCACCTTCCAAATCAAATTGCACCCAGAAATTAAAAGGAATCCTTGAAAGATGGAAAAAATGTAAAATCCTTCTTGCTTGGAATCAGCCGCAGTGATAAAAAGGGAAGAATTGTCCAAATAAAAAAACCCGACAGCCATAAATGCTGGAAAAGTCCCGAGAAGGAAGGAACTTTCAGCCAGATGTGGTGGAAGTGGAAAAAACTATCACAATTTGATCAGATGGAAATTGCCAGAAAGAGATTTTAATTCAGTTCCGGATCGACTCTTGGAGTGGAACTAGATTTTTGTTCTTTTCAGATCCCCTCAGAGACGCCACTTTCTCCTTCTGGCCATCCAGGGATTGATTGGATGGATGTGTTTTTTTATGACCCCAAATTCAGTTTAATGTTTTGGGGGGGTTTTAGACACTCTCTTGTAAAATCAGGAGCCTCCCCAGGAAGGAAGACGGAAGGGATTTGGCTGCAGGGGAAGCTGAATCTGGGACCAAAAAGGGGGTTTCAAGGGGGGCTTTTCTCCCAGACCCCCAAAATTGGCTGAAAGAAATTTCTCAGCCTTTGAATCAGGTTCTGCTCAAGGCAGAAAAAACGCCAGACCAGGATTTCGTGTGAGGGTGATGAAACCTTGATGAACGTATCTTTTCTTTTATGTACACTGAGAGCATATGCACCAAGACAAATTCCTTGTGTGTCCAATCACACTTGGCCAATAAAAAAATTCTATTCTATTCTATTCTATTCTATTCTATTCTATTCTATTCTATTCTATTCTATTCTATTCTATTCTATTTTGTGTACTATGCTTAGATCGGACCGCAGACGGCACAGTTCAGGATTGTTCAAGCCCAGAATTTCAAGCCTGGTAGTATAAGGGATTCTATTGTGAGTAGAGGAGTGGAGTACACTTCTCTTGAAATATCTCTGGACCCACTCAATAGTGTTAATGTCCGATATACAGTGTGGATTCCAGACGGATGAGCTGTATTCAAGAATTGGTCTTGCAAAGGTTTTGTATGCCCTAGTTAACAATACAATGTTACCGGAGAAGAAGCTTCCCAAGATTAGGTTAACAATTCTTAATGCCTTTTTGGCAGTGCTGTTACAGTGAGCCCTGGGGCTTAGATCGTTTGAGAGGAGTACTTTAGGTCCTTGACATAGTGAGTGTCGTCTACGAGATCATTTCCACCCAGCTTGTATTTGGTGTTCTGGTTTTATTTTGCCAACGTATAGGACAGAGCATTTATTAGTTGAGATTTGGAGTTGCCAATTACACGACCATTCAGACGCATAGTCAAGGTCGCTTTGTAGGGCAGCAGCATTGTCGGTGTGTTAAATAATTTAAAATCATCAGCGAAGAGGACACAGCAGCTTTTACTATGATCACATAGGTCAGGGGTCCGCAAACTTGGCTCTTTTAAGACTTGTGGACTTCAACTCCCAGAGTTCCTCAGCCAGCAAAGCTGGGAGTTGAAGTCCACAAGTCTTAAAAGAGCCAAGTCTGCAGACCCCTGACGTAGGTCACTGATGTAAAGCAGAAAGAGGGTGGGTCCTAAAACGCTGCCTTGGGTAACACGGCTGTTAAGAGGTGCCAGATTTGAATGGGCCCTCCCTATTTTGACTATTTGTTGCCTGTTGGACAGGAACATGGCTATCCACCTGTGCAGGGATAGAGATGCTCTAAGAATTCAGTTTCAACAGTAGTTTGTCATGCACCATTGAGTCAACGGCTTTACAGAGGACTATGTAAATTGCGTCTATGGCTTTATCCTGGTCAAGATGTATGGTCCAAATGTTTCTACAGCGCAGGAGTTGTAGATTACAGGACATTTTTTTTTCTAAAACCAAACTGCTTGTTATTGTTTGTCTCTAAATGGAGGGTGATGGATTGATTTCTAATTGATTCCATAACTTTACAGATGATGCAACACAGATTGGTCCGTAATTTTCTACTGGACTAGGGGCCTTTTTAAAGATAGACTGTAGCTAATGACCATAGGTTGGGCAAGGAGCTGGTTCTGAAGGATACCTTATAGATTGTGCATAGAGGTTCCCAAAACTGACCTTCTGGGTCCTTGTGAGGGGCAGCTCATCCCCTGCCAGAAGCCCCCCCATGTGGGTGTTATGGACCATGGTCCAAAAATCTGAATTTCCCTCAAGAGAACCGTCCCCTAAGCCAGGCTTGATTTCCAACGGGGTGCCTGCCCTCCTTTGATGGTTCCCTTTATTGGGAGAGTGGAAGAGAAAATCCCCTGTGCCCCCAACTCTTTGCCTTCCATGGCCACCTGCTCTGAGTCTCTTGGCATCATTAGATTAGATTAGATTAGATTAAGAGTTGGAAGGGACCTTATAGGTCATCTATAGGATCTTGGGGAAAGGAAAGGTGTAGGCAGATGGAGGCTGAGATCAAGCAGATCCCTGGATCACCGCAGAGTCTTGGACTAGATCCCTCTTGATCTCCACCTTTACCAAATTCTCTAATTGGCATAATTCTTAGATGGATTAATAAAAGGGGGTCTGCGTGCGCTCCCCAGAGAGTCCTTTTAATGTTCTCTCCATCTCAGAGTACTTTGCTAACAGTATTTCTGTTGAGGGATTTTGTTTAATAACAATTAATTCTATAATGCTGAAGAACATTCAATTTACTTGTAATTTAAAGCCGGAATCTAATCTGGTTGCCACATTTGAACATTTCAGGTGTGGGTTGTTGTTGTTGTTTCATAAGCCCATCTTGGAACATTAAAGATCTTTGTGGAATAGCTAAAAAGAAGGCAGTGGCTTTACAAAGGAAAAATTGTGACTATTTGTTTGAACAAGAAATGCAAATTCTGGATGAGAAAAAAATATTTCAGCAAGAAAATGGATGGAGCATTTTTAAATAAGTTGAAAAGTTTCAAATTGGCATTTTATTGAAAACATCTTCAACACCTACAGATTACTTTTAGTAATTGGTTCATCCTTTTAATCTTCTGAGGTCGCTAAATGAGGACTCAGATTGCTGGGAACAATATGCTGACTTTGTAAACTGCTGAGAGATAAAGTGGTAAAGCACTGTGGAGTAGTATATAAATTTAAATGGAATTGCTATTGCTATATAGTTTCTCCCAAGCATGGATCCTTTTATGAGAAGTAAGAGGACCATTCTGAGCAAAACTCTTTCCACATTCCATGCATTTATACAGCTTTTCTCCTGAGTGAATCTTTCTGTGTCTTCTAAGTTCACTGCCACGAGTAAACATCTTTCCACACTCCGTACACTTATACGACTTCTCCCCTGTGTGGATCACCTTATGGGAAATAAGATGATTTCTTTGCGCAAAGGTCTTTCCACACTCCATGCATTTATATGGCATTTCTCCTGAGTGGATCTCTTTGTGGTTTCTAAGTCCACTCCTCTGAGTAAACCTCTTTCCACACTCCATGCATTTATACGGCTTCTCCCCCGTGTGGATCATCTTATGGGAAGTAAAATTACTTCTTTGAGCAAAGGTCTTTCCACACTCCATGCATTTAAATGGCTTTTCCTTCATGTGGATCTTTTTGTGGGTAGCAAGTCTACTGCTCAGAGCAAACGCCTTTTCACATTCCATGCATTTATACGGTTTCTCCCCTGTGTGGATCATCTTATGGGAAGTAAGTGTACTGCTATGAGCAAAGGTCTTTCCACACTCCATGCATTTAAATGGTTTCTCCCCTGTGTGAATCCTGTTATGGACAATACGTTGCCCGTTTCTTCTAAAACATTTTCCACATTCCAAACATTTATAAGGCTTCTCTTTTTTGTCAATCACTTTTTGAGATGTAAGAAACGTATTCCCAAGAATAAGAATGAATATCCCATTGTAATTTTGTCCATTGTGTCTTCTTATAGCATCTTCTCCTTTGTTCTGGGTTAAATAGTGTTCATTTACTTGTACTTTAGCTTTGATTAGATTCACACTTTTCCCACTATATTTTTCCCTTAGTTTCTCTTGTTGGGCAAGAAAGTCTTGCATTGGAGCATCAGTGGAAGATGAGCTTTCCTGATTCCAATTCTTTGACTGGTTTCTCTCATGGCTTTTGAATTCCATTCGAATTCCAAACTTCTCCCTTACATCTTTAGCATTGATCACTTGGAACAGTTCACAGGAATCTTGATTCTCCTGCCCATTATTGCCTTCAAAGCAAAAGAGAAATTAAAATGATAACAAGATTAGAGAAAAAGATCAAACTGTAGAAAGTCAAGTGAATTTGCTTCTAAATTTCTCCAAAATTAAATTAGGTTGTATGTTTGCATGCCTACACGGATATAGACATGATGATTTCTATATTCATAAGTCATGAAAGCTTTGGAAATGACTTGAAAATGGATCTTACTTTTTTTCTCTATATATATGCAAATCTGACTCATAATCAGTTTTGAGTTAAGGAATAAAAATAAAATAACAGAGTTGGAAGGGACCTTGGAGGTCTTCTAGTCCAACCCATTGCTTAGGCAGGAAACGCTACACCACTTCAGGCAAATGGTTAACCAAAATCTTCTTAAAAATTTCCAGTGTTGGAGCATTCACAACTTCTGCAGGCAAGTCGTTCCACTTCTCGATTGTTCTAACTGTCAGGAAATTTCTCCTTAGTTCTAAGTTGCTTCTCTCCTTGATTAGTTTCCACCCATTGCTTCTTGTTCTACCCTCAGGTGCTTTGGAGAACAGCCCGACTTCCTCTTTTTTGTGGCAACCCCTGAGATATTGGAACACTGCTATCATGTCTCCCCTAGTCCTTTTTTTCATTAAACTAGACATACCGAGTTCCTGCAACCATTCTTCATATGTTTTAGTCTCCAGTCCCCTAATCATCTTTGTTGCTCTTCTCTGCACTCTTTCTAGAGTCTCAGCATCTTTTTTACATCGTGGCGACCAAAACTGGATGCCATATCCCAAGTGTGGCCTTACCAAGGCCTTATAAAGTGGCATTAACACTTCACATGATCTTGATTCTATCCCTCTGTTTATGCAGCCTAGAATTGTGTGTGTTGGCTTTTTTGGCAGCTGCTACCCACTGCTGGCTCATATTTAAATGGTTATAGTATGAGGGTTGGTAACCTGTGGCTCTAGAGCAGCTCTTTGGGCCCTCTCCTGCGACTCCCTGTCAGATGAAGGAGGTGGCCCTTCCCTTCCCCCTCACTCTTCGCTGCCCTGAGAAGAGAAGGGTAACTGTGGCAGATGGGGACTTGCTCCCCATTCCAGAGCGGGAGTGAAGCGCCCCTCTTTTTGTCTCTTTTTCTGGCCCTTGTTGGTGCTGTGCACACTTTGGCTGCTGGGGGAGACGCGCTGAGACACTGCCTGGGCCGCCCGGCTGCAACCGATGCTCTGCATCGTAATGGGCTCTAGGAGAAGGAGAAGGGGATGCCGTCACCCCATTGTGCAATGCACTAAGTTTAAGTCTTCTGACACTGGGGATGGCAAAAATTGGACCGGTGGAGGCCTTTGGAAGCCAAAAGCGGGCCCGTTTTTGGCCTGCAGATTGCTTCTGGATGCCAGGGAGGGTAAAAACGGGATGTGCAGAGTCCAAAAACTATTCTTTTTCTTGTTTTCCTTCTCTAAACCTAGGTCATCTTATGGTCCGAAAAATAGAGTACCTTGCAACAATGTGGCAAGCCGTTGGTTCTTTTGCCTTCTTTGGTGCATTTGCAGGCCCGTATTCACTTTATAAGGCACACAGACATTTTTTTGGGGTGGGGGGAGTGCGTCTTATGATCTGAAAAATATGGTAAGTCCAGGGGGTGGGGGAATAGGTAGGGTAACGTTTCAACGCTTTTGCTGTCATTCGTAACTATGAACAACGGCTGTAATGCGGCAACGCTCATAATTTCAGGAATGGTTGGTTGTAAGTTGGGAGAGGGCTGGTTGTAAGTTGAAACGGTTACTAAGTGAACTGTTGTAACTCGGGGATTACCTGTACCCTAGGATGGTCTGAATCACTGCATGAGGCCTTTGTTTTTGAATTAGATTGGGAGAATGCTCTTCCATGGGATGAATGTAAAAGTTCTGTTCTCACACAATTTGGGCAGTTTCAGAGGATGAATGACAACACATTCCTCTCACATGAACTCCAGAAGAACATAAAAACACACCTGGTTCTTTTCAGCCTCCACAGATAAGTTCAGATAGAAATGGAAAAACAGAGATAAGAAATGGCAGAGAAACCATCTAAGCAAAGACACATTGACTCCTTCCTTCCTTGGAGTACGAGAAGGCCAGATCCTTTCCTTCTCCCTCCCAGGAGACGGTATCTGATTTAGAGTTTTTTTTAATAAAAAACTAACTATAATCTGTCTTCTTGAACTCTCTTGAACTCTCTCATTGGGGACTAGAAAACTCTTACCCAGAGAGACCACATTCCTATGGTTTTCAAGCATGACTTCCAAATGCAGCGCTTTCTGGTCAGGATCCAGCTGAGACCATTCCTCCTCAGAGAAAGACACAGCCACCTCCTCGAAGGACACAAGACTCTCCTGAACACGGGAAAAAGAACAGAACAGGAGGATTCGCAATATCTGTTCATCTTCACCAATGATTTAGACAAGAGGATAGAAGGGGAACTCATCAAATTTGCAGACAAGATCAAATTGACAGGAATACAAATACTTCAGAAGATAAGCTCCAGATATAGAAGGATCAACAGATTGGGCCCCATCTAACAAAATGAAATCAACAGTGAGAAATATGAGGTTCTACATTTAGAAAAGAAAAACTAAATGCACTGGTATAGAATAGGTGATACCTGGCTCAACAGTAGTAAGGGCAACAGGGATCTTGGGGTCCTAGTGGACAACCACTTAAGCATGAGTCAGCAGTATGCTACAGTTGCCCAAAAAAACCCTGCAACAGAATCATAGGTTGCATTAAGAGGGATAGAATCGACTTGAAGTGTTATACTTTATAATGCCTTGGTAACACCACATTTGGAATATTGCATCCAGTTTTGGTTGCCAGATGTAAAAAAGATGTTGAAACTCCAGAAAGAGTGCAGAGAAGAGCAACAAAAAATATTAGTGGACTGGAGGCTCAACACGGCCACTCTTTTTGGATTTTAATAGTCTGCTTTATTTTTTAATATGATTTGCTTATTTTTGAACTACAGGTTATAAATGAGGCTTTTTAAAAATGGTAATGTGGCAATGTGAGCATTTATTTATTTTTCATTAGCCTTTCACAATTTAGAATCAAAGAATTACCGCAAAAAATGGGCCTCTAGCAGTTCCTGCCACTGTGATACATTTATTCCTATTTCTTGAAGGACTTTTTAAAAAGAGGAGTACCTAGCAGAACAAAATAACCAGAGGAAGCTATGCTGGCTGACAGGAACTTGAACCTGCTATTCTGCTCTCCATGTTGTGGAAGAACACAAAAATAATCCAGTCCAAACAAGGGAGGGAAATTGAAGGAGAGAGCACTTTGCAAATCTGCTTCACTTCCTGAAGGGAGAATACAAATCTAATAAATTTTCTCTTTCATACTTGATTTGGAGGTTCAATCGCTGTTTGAGCTCCGTCATAAAAACCAGAAAGCTTCATTCTTTGTTTCTCTGTGAGGAATAAATAATTTCAAAATGCATTATTAACAAAATAGGAGGAGATATTTATTTATTTATTTATTTTATTTATTTATTTTTTCAAATTTATATACCGCCCTATCTCCCTAAGGACTCAGGGCGGTTCACAGGCAGTTAAAATACATATAAATACAAATTAAAAAACAACAATTAAAAAACTTATTCTATTGCCTAATTTAAAAACAATATAAATAATAAAAAACCCCTTAAAACCAATAACTTTAAAATCTAATCCAGTCCCGCGCAGATGAATAAGTGCGTTTTAAGCTCGCGACGAAAGGTTCGGAGGTCCGGAAGTTGACGAAGTCCTGGGGGGAGTTCGTTCCAGAGGGTGGGAGCCCCCACAGAGAAGGCCCTTCCCCTGGGTGTCGCCAGACGGCACTGCCTAGCTGACGGCACCCTGAGGAGTCCCTCTCTGTGGGAGCGCACGGGTCGGTGAGAGGTATTTGGAAGCAGTAGGCGGTCCCGTAAATAGCCCGGCCCTATGCCATGGAGCGCTTTAAAGATTGTCACCAACACCTTGAAGCGCACCCGGAAGGCCACAGGTAGCCAGTGCAGTCTGCGCAGGATAGGTGTAACACGGGAGCCCCGAGGGGCTCCCTCTATCACCCGCGCAGCCGCGCTCTGGACCAACTGAAGCCTCCGGATGCCCCTCAAGGGGAGCCCCATGTAGAGAGCATTGCAGTAATCCAGGCGAGACGTCACGAGGGCGTGAGTGACCGTGCATAAGGCATCCCGGTCTAGAAAGGGGCGCAACTGGCGCACCAGGCGAACCTGGTGAAAAGCTCTCCTGGAGACGGCCGTCAAATGGTCTTCAAAAGACAGCCGTTCATCCAGGAGAACGCCCAGATTGCGCACCCTCTCCATCGGGGCCAATGACTCGCCCCCAACAGTCAGCCGAGGACTCAGCTGACTGTACCGGGATGCCGGCATCCACAGCCACTCAGTCTTGGAGGGATTGAGCTTGAGCCTGTTTCTCCCCATCCAGACCCGGACGGCCTCCAAACACCGGGACAGCACTTCCCTAGCTTCATTGGGGGGGCCGGGTGTGCAAAAGTACAGCTGGGTGTCATCAGCGTACAGCTGGTACCTCACACCGAAGCCACTGATGATCTCACCCAGCGGCTTCATATAGATGTTGAACAGAAGGGGCGAGAGAATCGACCCCTGCGGCACCCCACAAGTGAGGCGCCTCGGGGCCGACCTCTGCCCCCCTGTCAACACCGTCTGCGACCGGTCGGAGAGATAGGAGGAGAACCACCGATAAACGGTGCCTCCCACTCCCAATCCCCCCAACCGGCGCAGCAAGATACCATGGTCGATGGTATCGAAAGCCGCTGAGAGGTCTAATAGGACCAGGGCAGAGGAACAACCCCTATCCCTGGCCCTCCAGAGATCATCCACCAACGCGACCAAAGCCGTCTCCGTGCTGTAACCGGGCCGGAAACCGGACTGGAACGGGTCTAGATAGATAATCTATAGAAGAGAAGAGCAAGCAAAGGGAAGACAGATGGGTAATCAGAGGAACTTCCATTACCTCCTGAGGTGTCCTGACTTGAATCTTCCCAAGGGATACTCCTGAAAAATATCTCCTGGGGGGGATTTGATGGGTTCTTCCTTCCCTCAGAATCTCTGATCTCCACAGTGCAGCACTTCAAATAGGAGGAAGAAAAATAGAAGCAGAATTAATGTACATCAGATGAAATAAAATGGATTCTTATATTTGGAACACAACTTCAAAGCCCCCGATATCCATCCTTAAGGTTGAGAGAGAAGCAGCGAGAGAGAACAATGTCGTACAAGAATTGGCGAATTGCCACATTTGATGAACACCAGAGAAGTTTGGGAAGGAGGGATGAAGTATTCAGACACATTCATTCCCTTCTGAGCTCCCTAAAGTCTCTCACCTGCAACTGGACCTGCTTCTTCTGCTCCTCTGCCTGGCTCAGGAGGAAGCCTTCCGCCAGAGCCACCACCTGAGAACTGGTCTCTGCTCCACACTCCCACACCCAGCCCTCCATCTCTGGGGGCAGGAGAGCCAGGAGCTGCTCCAGAACCACCAGGTCCAGAACCACCAGGTTTGCTTCATTCCTTACATGTAACGCAACTCCCCCTCCGCCTCTTTCACTCGGTCGGCTTCTTACTTATACAATAGAATGGAAGGGAAAAGAAAAGAAAAGAAAAATAAATATTATTTCTGGCAGCCGCTGAGATACTGGAAGATCCCGTCATGTCTCCCCTCCTCCTCCTTTTCATCAGAGTAGAAAATACCCAGTTCCAGCAACTGTTTTTTAGCCTCCAGCTGTTTTAGCCTCCATCTTTGTTGCTCTCCTGTACACGCTTTCTAGAGCTTCAAGATTATATATTATTATTTATTATATAAAACACAAAGAAAAGAGAAGGAGAAAGGGGGGAAAAGAAACTCAGATACAAGGGGGAAAAAGACGTTGATTTCTTTTTAGCGCAGTGCAAGAAAAAAAAGTCATTCCGGCTTAACGATTCAATCTAATCTACAAAAGCAAAGTCATTTTAGGTCGGTTTCTTCTGAACACTTTAAAAGTTAAAATAGCCAATTTAACGGCTGGAGAAGGAAATCTGAGCAACGGCCCCGAACGCCCCGTTGTGACTGAATGAGGGCGGGCTCCCGCCTGAGGCGCTCTGCGCTCTGATTGGTTGCTGCGGGTGGAAAGGGGGCGTTTCCCTTTTTCCCGCCTTTTTCTGATTTACCTCAGGATCTTCCTGACTGTCTTCTCTGCTGCGAATGTTAAATAAATTTATATGGATTTAAAACTAAAAGTTTGTGTCCGTGTCTCCCTTTTCCTTTGGAGAGTAGCTGCGTATTTATTTCCTCCACATTAAATCGCTTCAGTTGCCCCTTCCAGTCGGGGGTTTCTATTTTATCCCCTGATAGTGTCGGAAGAAAAATCAGCTCGTTCCAAGAAGGGAATCAAATGGAGGCTGCTTAAGAAAGGAGGTTTATTGACGGGCAGAACCAACAACAGCCTGCAGTTAGACTAGACCAGAGCTTGGAGGTCATCTAGTCCAGTCCCTGCTCAGGCAGGAGAACCTATATAATCTCTGACAAGTGGCTGTTCAGTCTCTTGTTAAAAACATCCATTGATGATGCAGCGTATGCGGCCACACCTCTTCTTGGCAACAGAGAATCGTTGCCTATTGGCTGTGACGTTTCTCCTTAGCCAGCGGGAGAAATGAGCGGCCGTCATTGGCCAATAGTTGATTGCTGCTATATAAGTAGCAGCTGTGAGAGAAGTGTGTTTGTTCGGTAATATTGCCTTTTTTACTTGCAGTTAGTTTGTTCTTTTTTGTCAGTGAGTTGTTAATAAAGAATTATTGCTTACCGTCAAGCCTCCATTCCATTCTTCATTCTTTGAATGAAGCACTGGTGACGAGGATGGGATTCCTGAGGCGACGGTTGAGTACTGGTTACGGTAGGGGAGTTTACTCATACTCTGTCCCTGTCAATCCACATTGCTCCATGGCAAATAAGTTATCTTTCGCTCCATATGACCTGGCCTACGAGACTTGGGATGCGTATGTTGAGCGATTTCACCGAGCTCTCAGGAGATAGGAAACGCGCCCATTTCCTGAATGCCTGTGGCCCACAAATATTTGCAATGGCCAGAGCTCTGTTGACTCCTCAATCAGTTTCTGCGGTGCCTTGGGCCACCTTGATGGGCACATTGCAAGCTCATTATGCGCCGGCTCCTTCGCGCATTTCCAGATGGTTTACCTTTCGCCAGAGGGTCCAAATGGAACGGGAATCCATCAACTCGTATATGGCTTCTTTCCGGACTGCTGCTATAAAGTGTGAGTTCCCTAATTTGGATGACTCCCTTCTTGAGCAGCTGGTGTGCGGCGTGAGGAGTTTGAGATTGCAACGCCGTCTTTTATCTAGAACGGACATTACCCTCCAGTCTGCCTTGGATGAGGCACGTGCCTATGAAATGTCGGAGAAGTTGTCGGCGGAGATGCATAGGGCTCCGGCCACGCACATGGTGGCCCACTCTGCTTCCATTCACCATGACGCTGTTCTTTCCAATGAATTCGAGGGTGAGGAAGACGAGGTGGGTCGCCTCCGAGTAGCCCCGGGAAGCAAGCAGCCAACAGAGCAGAAACCACAGACGGCGCCTTGCCTGGGATGCGGAGAGAATCACCCTCGCTCGTTGTGTCACTTCAAAACTGCAGTTTGCCGCAAATGCGGCAAACGGGGACATCTGGCTAGGGTTTGCCGTTCCACCCCACTGGACAATATTCCACTGGGTTCTCGTCCGGCTAGACGGTTCCAGAGAGGTCCTCCTGTGTCCCAAGATGATTGCTTCACCGTGAACCGAGGAAACACCAACCCTGCAGTGTCGATCAGCCAGGCTTCGACTGGCTCCAGCAAGAAAATTTTTCTTACTATCAAGTTAGAGGAGGTGCCCTGTAAAATGGAGGTGGATACAGGCTCTTCTAAATCTATTATTGCCTGGAACACCTTACAGAAGATAGCTCCAAACTTCAACAAAAGTCAATTGACTGCCTGTACCACCAGGCTGAAGGACTATCAAGGGAACGATATTCCCATTCTTGGAGGTGCCCACCTCCGGGTGGAGAAAGGTGTTTTCTCTGGTCGCCTCCCATTGCTTGTAGTTAAGGGTAACCTACCCAGCTTATTGGGGTTGGATTGGTTCTCAGCATTGGGCCTTAACATCACAGGCATTCATTCTACCACCACAGATGGGTTTGAGGCCCTGATGTCTGAGTTTGCTGAGGTATTTGCTGATTCCCTGGGTCAATATAAGGGCAACCCTATCTCCCAAAACCTTGATCCCCAGGTGCCTCCTATTAGGCTTAAGCCTCGACGGGTGCCTTTTGCGCTACGTCCAAAGGTGGACAAGGAACTGGATAAGTTGATTGTGCAAGGGGTGCTGGAGCCCACCGACCACTCTAAGTGGGAGACTCCTGTTGTCACTCCCATTAAGCCAGATGGTTCAGTACGCATCTGTGGTGATTTCAAATGCACATTAAACTATGCTTTGCAGGCACACCCTTATCCAGTTCCTGTAGTCCAACACCTTCTCCACTCTTTAGGCCAGGGGTCTATCTTTGCTAAGTTAGATATGGCACGAGCATATCAGCAGCTTCCTGTGGATGATGCCATGGCGGCTGCCCAAACCATTGTCACTCACAGGGGCGCTTTTAAATGCCGCCGCCTGCAGTTTGGGATTAGTGTGGCCCCCGGGTTGTTTCAGAGCCTTATGGAGTGGCTCTTGCAGGGCATACCTGGAGTTGTTCCATATTTTGATGATGTGTTGGTCTCTGCCACCAGCCAGGCTGCCCTCATTAGCCGCCTGCGACAGGTTCTTACCCGTTTCCAACAGACGGGCCTTAAGCTTAAAAAGTCTAAGTGTAAATTCGGGGTGCCTAGGGTTGAGTTCCTGGGGTTCCTAATTGATGCTGACGGGTTGCATCCAACCCCGTCGAAGGTGGAGGCGATAAAAAATGCCCCTACTCCTACCTGCAAAGCAGACTTGCAGTCATTCTTGGGGCTCCTTAACTTTTATAGCGTGTTCCTGCCCCATAAGGCTTCTGTGGCGGAGCCTCTTCATAGGTTACTTGATGGTAGGACTCCTTGGTCGTGGGGCAAGGCCCAGGCCTCTGCTTTTGCTGCTGTCAAGGCTCTCCTCACCTCGGATGCTGTGTTGGTCCAATATAGCGACAGTGTCCGCCTTACTTTAGCTTGTGATGCCTCTTCATATGGCATAGGGGCTGTTCTGAGCCACCTACTACCAAATGGATCTGAGGCTCCAATTGCTTATTTTTCTCGGACTCTGTCGTCAGCAGAGAGGAATTATAGTCAGCTAGACAAGGAGGCTCTGGCCATTGTAGCTGCCGTTAAACGGTTTCATGACTACATTTATGGCTGTTTTTTCCAACTGATCACTGATCACAAGCCTCTTTTGGGGTTGTTAGCTGGTGACAAACAGACCCCTCAGATCATGTCTCCTCACCTATTAAGGTGGTCTATTTTCTTGGCAGCCCTCCTGAGGTATCTCGGTCCCGGTTGTTCCTGCGGTTCTAGAGCTACCCCCTTCTGCTCAACCTGCTGGAAGCCCTGAACTGCCTCGATCAGGAGGATTGCGTAGGCGCCCTACATATTTGCAGGATTATGCATGTGCCATCCAAGGGGGGAGGAGTGCAGCGTATGCGGCCACACCTCTTCGTGGCAACAGAGAATCGTTGCCTATTGGCTGTGACGTTTCTCCTTAGCAAGCGGAAGAAATGAGTGGCCGTCATTGGCCAATAGTTGATTGCTGCTATATAAGTAGCAGCTGTGAGAGAAGTGTGTTTGTTCGGTAATATTGCCTTTTTTACTTGCAGTTAGTTTGTTCTTTTTTGTCAGTGAGTTGTTAATAAAGAATTATTGCTTACCGTCAAGCCTCCATTCCTTTCTTCATTCTTTGAATGAAGCAGATGAAGCGCCCACGACTTCTGGTGGCAGGCAGTTCCACCGGTTAATTCTCCTCCTTGTCAGGAAGTTTCTCCCGAGTTCCAGCCTGCTTCTCTCCTGGATGAGTTTCCACCCATTTGCCTTCTGGGGCTGTGGGGGATCCTTTGGGCCCCTTTCCCTTCTCCGGGGCAGCCGAGAGAGAAGCGAGCCGGATGAGCGGAGGGGTTTCTGGGCCGTTTCTGCGGCGTCTGGTGATCCAGAGGCTCCTTTTGTGGCTCTTTTGGCCTCTGAGGCAGCGGCTGCCTTGGATCCCGATTTCCCTCCCGCGATCTCCGGCCCTTCTTTCCCCTCCGGCCGGCCTTTCTCTCGGGGAGTCCCGGGTCTCCGCCTCCTGCAACCGCCGCGGCCATTCGGGCTTCCCAGGCAAAAATAAGACTTTCTTCTTCCCTTCGAGCCGAGCCAGGAGCCGCTTTCCCCGCGGCTGTTACGCGGCAGCCTCCGGTGGGAAAAGAGATGGCGGCTTTTTCCCCCTTTTTACTTCCAGCGGCTTTTGCGTTTCTTTTCTCGGCTTCTCGGTTTCTTTGGGGGTGCAGAGAAGGGGGGGCTTTTTGGGGGGCTTCTGCGTTTTCTTCCTCCAAGGGTCTAAAATAAAATAAGAGGTTAACGGAGCTGGAAGGGACCTTGGAGAGCATCTAGTCCAACCCCTGTCAAAGTTCTCCACGGAAAGCGGAGGAGAAACGGCCAAACTTGATTCTGGGACCTCCGTTCGGGGCCGCTTTGCAAGGAAAAGGGGGATTCTGACCCTCAGAAAGAGAGAGAGGAGGGAAGGGAGGGAGAGAGGGAGGGGCGGTTTCTTCGCATTTGGGGCCGAGGAGGGAAACCGAAGGAGCCAGATGGTTCGTCCAGGGACCTTCCGAGCACGAGAGACGCGGGTTTCAAGGAGGGGAAATCGCCTTTTTCTCCCGCGAAGCGAAGCGGCGCCCTTCCCGAGAGAGCCGAGCGGAAGATTCCCCCGGGAAGTGGGGAGGGGAGGCTGGCCTAGGGGGGGCCCCAGGCCATCTCCTCCGCCTCTTCCTGGTTTAGCTGGGGGTTTCCGTGGCTTCCCTCCGGATATGGGGTGTCTGTCTGTGACCCCCAAGTCTTCCCTGGCTGGGGGGTTGCGCCTCCCCTCCTGCCATCCACCGCAGCCCAACTCCAGGCCGGGTCGGCGCGGGGGGGCCAAAGGAAGTCCATCGTCCCCTCCAGGGCTGACATGAACCCTCTCTTGAGCTGCGGCCCCCCAAGACTGAAGGGACCCCCCCTCCCACTTTCGCCGCTTCTCCCTCTACGCCGAACTCTCCTCCAGCGGGTGAAGCCAAGGGAGACTCTGCCCGGAGACCGATGACGCTGCAGAAGGGAGAATTCTCATTGGCCCTTTTGCTCCTTCGGGCCTCTCCCTGTGCCGAAATTCGAAGAAAACGCCCCTCCGCCCAATCCAGACCCCCCGATTCCGCCTCTGGGGCTGGGAGCCTCGGCGTCTTTCTCCTCCCTCTTTGGGGCGCTTGTGGGGCAGCATCCATGGCTTTTGCTGGGCTCCCTCTGATGCTGCTGGTGGGGGCGCTGGCCAGGATCCCCGGAAGCGTAGGGGAAAAGAGATGGCGGCTTTTCCCCTTTTACTTCCAGCGGCTTTGCGTTTCTTTTCTCGGCTTCTCGGTTTCTTTGGGGGTGCAGAGAAGGGGCTTTGGGGGCTTCTGCGTTTTCTTCCTCCAAGGGTCTAAAATAAAATAAGAGGTTAACGGAGCTGGAAGGGACCTTGGAGAGCATCTAGTCCAACCCCTGTCGAAGTTCTCCGTGGAAAGGAGCGGGAAGCGGAGGAGAAACGGCCAAACTTGATTCTGGGACCTCCGTTCGGGGCCGCTTTGCAAGGAAAAGGGGGATTCTGACCCTCAGAAAGAGAGAGAGGGGGGAAGGAAGGGAGGAAGGAAGGAAGGGGCGGTTTCTTCGCATTTGGGGCCGAGGAGGGAAACCGAAGGAGCCAGAGGGTTCGTCCAGGGACCTTCCGAGCACGAGAGACGCGGGTTTCAAGGAGGGGAAATCGCCTTTTTCTCCCGCGAAGCGAAGCGGCGCCCTTCCCGAGAGAGCCGAGCGGAAGATTCCCCCGGGAAGTGGGGAGGGGAGGCTGGCCTAGGGGGGATCCCAGACGATCTCCTCCGCCTCTTCCTGGTTTAGCTGAGGGTTTTCCGTGGCTTCCCTCCGGATATGGGGTGTCTGTCTGTGACCCCCCCAAGTCTTCTCCTGGCTGGGGGGTTGCGCCTCCCCTCCTGCCATCCACCGCAGCCCAACTCCAGGCCGGGTCGGCGCGGGGGGGCCAAAGGAAGTCCATCGTCCCCTCCAGGGCTGATATGAACCCTCTCTTGAGCTGCGGCCCCCCAAGACTGAAGGGACCCCCCCTCCCACTTTCGCCGCTTCTCTCTCTACGCCGAACTCTCCTCCAGCGGGTGAAGCCAAGGGAGACTCTGCCCGGAGACCGATGACGCTGCAGAAGGGAGAATTCTCATTGGCCCTTTTGCTCCTTCTGGCCTCTCCCTATGCCGAAGTCCGAGGAAAACGCCCCCTCCCCACCATCCACCGATTCCGCCTCTGGGGCTGGGAACCTCCGCGTCTTTCTCCTCTCTCTTTGGGGCGCTTGTGGGGCAGCATCCATGGCTTTTGCTGGGCTCCCTCTGATGCTGCTGGTGGGGGCGCTGGCCAGGATCCCCGGAAGCGTAGGGGGAAAAGAGACCCCCGATAATGAAGGGGCTAGGCGTGGCAAGGGGAGGGCTGGGCTGGGCCTTCAGTAGTCCTGGAAGAAGAGGGAAGAGAAAGGAGCTGAGAGACCCCAGTAATGGGGAAAGGAGTCGAAGGCAAGAATAGAATAGAATTTTATTGGCCAAGTGTGATTGGACACACAAGGAATTTGTCTTGGTGCATATGCTCTCAGTGTACATAAAAGAAAAGATACGTTCATCAAGGTACAACATTTACAACACAATTGATGATCAATATATCAATATAAATCATAAGGATTGCCAGCAACAAGTTATAGTCATACAGTCATAAGTGGAAAGAGATTGGTGATGGGAACGATGAGAAGATTAATAGTAGTGCAGATTCAGTAAATAGTCTGACAGTGTTGAGGGAATTATTTGTTTAGCAGAGTGATGGCCTTCGGAAAAAACTGTTCTTGTGTCTAGTTGTTCTAGTGTGCAGTGCCCTATAGCATCGTTTTGAGGGTAGGAGTTGTCCAGGATTATAACTGAAATTATAACTGAATTATATTGTAACTGATTATAACTGAAAACAAAATATATTAACACCTTTTAATACATATTTTTTAGTAGATAGATTAAAAATATAAAATTGTGCGATTTTTTTTTACCTCCAGCCCGAGTGTTTCTGGTAGTCCCTTCCCCCATATCCTTCCTGCCGCTTTGAGGGGGGGCATAAAGAAGCCCCAGCAGTTCCCGGCCGAGAGAAGGTCTGCTGGACCAGTTGAACTTCTGCCTGTCTATGTCCACCCTGGGAGAAAGGAGGGGGCATAGCAGGATAGACCCCCCCCCTCTTTCCCCTCTTTTCATTCCCCCTCCGGACCTCCAGCAAGTTCCACTCCCCAGGACCCTCCAAATTCCCCTCCCTCCCTCCAGGGGGCATCTTCTATCAATCTTTCCCAGCAGCTCTCCCCCCTCCCCCTTTGCGCCTGAGTCCCTGCTTCTCCTCTACTGGCGGCTGGGAACGATGGGCCCTGGAGTCCCTCCCGATGGCTTTCCTCCTCCTCCTCCTCCTCCTCCCAGCCCATTTCCTGCACCAGACGAAGAGTGAATGCCGCTTCTTCAACGGGACGCAGCGGCTGCGGTTCCTGGACAGGTAGATGTATGGCCAGCAGGAGATCGACCGCTTCGACAGCGACCGCGGGGAGTTCAAAGCCGTCACTCCGTTGGGGCAGCGGGATGCGGACAAGTGGAACAGCGACCAGGTCTTCCTGCAGTACGCGAAGGACCAAGTGGAGTCCTTGTGCCGCTACAACTACGAGGGTCTCCACCGGAATTCTGTGATTGGCCGGAGAGGTGAGTCGCCGGGACCCCCTTTCATTTCCTTTATTTAGATTCTCCCAGATAAAGATTAACTCGTTTTATATATATATATTCTATCCTCTCAAATCCACGAAATTTATTCATTTGTATTTTCTGATATTTATTGATGCTTCTAAACCTCCCACCTCCCTCAAAGAGGGGCTCTGGACGGGGCACAATATAACACAACCCATGTAGAATAAATGTATACAAATGAAAAGTAAGGTTAAAAATTAAATTCCATTTGAAAATTGTACCATAACGACAATTAAACATCAAAAGGGAGGAAAATATTCCTCCCCTCCCCCAAAAATCCAGAATCTGGGATCCTTTTGATCTCCTTTTTTTTACTCCTTTGATCTGAAAAATTTAACTGAAAAATATTGAAAGCATCCTCACATAAGAATTGCTTAAGTCTGAAGTTCCATTCGGAGCCCAGGAGGTTCTTCCGAAATAATCTGTTGCCACAGAATGAAATAAGAAGTTTCTTCCACAAGAGGAAAAAACAGCCCCATCCTAAGAGAGAAAGTCTTCACAGCAATTCACAGCTAGAAGTGCACAACTTTGAGTTACTTGGGCAACTTTGGCAAATAAATTTGATAAATGAATGAACTAACTAACCAACTTGGTCTCCTTTTCTGGGGCCTCCTGTGTCTCTCCTGTTCCTCCTTCTCCTCCTTCCCTCCAGCCAAGCCCTCCGTCACCATCTCCCCCACCAAGATGGACCCCACTTCTCCCAACACCATCCTCCTCTGCACCGCGACGGGCTTTTACCCCGTGGAGATCGAGGTCCAGTGGCTGAAGAACGGGGAGCCGGAGAAGGAGGGTGTGGCCTTTGGGGAGGAGCTCCAGAACGGAGACTGGACCTACCAGCTCCAGGTGATGCTGGAAACCCAGCCCCAGCGGGGGACCTCTACGTTTACAAGGTGGGGCATGCCAGCCTGGAAGCTCCCATCACCATCCAGTGGGGAAAGCCCCTCTCCCTCCTCCTGCTCTGGGGCCCCATCCTGCCCTGAAAAGGGGGGGGGAGAGACCCTCCCTGTGGGGAGAGGCATAATGGACCCTCCTGGGGGAAGGTGGGCCCGATCCTGCTGCTCAGGTGAGGCTCCTTCTCCTTCCCCAGAGCCCCGTTCCTCCAGCTCTGCCAGGAGCAAACTCTGATCATGGGGGCTGTGATAGGAGTGGCCTTCCTGGCTATGGGGCTCTTCTCCTACCTGAAGAGTAAGAAAGGTGAGTCTGGGGGGCTGGAGGAGAGGTTGTGGGGAGGGAAATATCTAGGGGAGGCCTCTCATCAAGCTTAGCAGGTGGCCAAGAGGGTCCATTTGAACCCCAAACCCCAAGGCGCTATAAATAAAGATCACGCAACATATTATGGGCTATTGATGGGTACTCCAGCCTACGAAGGGTTCTGACTGGGTCTTTTGCTCCTTCCAGCCACTCCCATCCAACCTCTTGCAGGTGAGTTTCTCCTCTTCCTCCCTCACCCGAACTCCTCTCCCACAAGTTATCAGTGCTTTTAAAAAGTCTCTAAATCTAAATCCCTAACCCTAAGCCCCCCCTCCCACAAAGTGTGCCTGGGGGACTGAAAGGGAGGGGGAAGCCCACCGTGTGTTTTTCCTGCAGACCCTCTGAAAATAGATTGTTTAAACTGAAGGTTTCCCTTTTATTCTCATTTTCTTCCCCGTCTTTTTTCTCCACAGTCTTTGTGACTTAATTGTGCTCTTAGATGCAAACGGGTGGTTTTTTTTCAGTAGTGATGAATTTCTGGCTTTTTTGGAAACTTTGAAAAATGGAGGTTGAAGGTGACAGTTTGGGGGGAGTGGAGACCCCCAGCTTCCTCCTCTTTCTTGGGAGGAAGAGGTTGAGAGCATCTAGACTGACCCCAGGGATTCTGGCCCTGCCTGTCCCTCCATATCACTCATCTCTTTTGGCTTTGAACCCACAGCAGCTTCATCTACATCACTCTTCCTCCAAGTCACTTCTCTTCCATTCTCCTTGCTATAAAAGAATAAAATTGGGAATTCCACCTTCCTTCCACTTCCTCATTCTCCTCTTTCCTGCACCCTCAGGAGGGTCCCTCTTTCTCCCCTCCCCAGATTGAGGCCTCCCCCGCCTCTGGATTGACCATCCCGGCTGCTTTGGGTCCAAAGCAGAGGTGGGTTTCAGCTGGTTTTGACCGGTTATTACAAACTGGTAGTAGAAATTTTGAATAGTTTGGAGAACTGGTAAATACTACCTCTGTCTGGCCCTGCCCCCAATCTATTCGCTGCCTCCCAGTCTCCCAGGTGATCAGCTAGAAGGAAAAAACCAGGGCTTGCTTTTCAACAGGGAGATTGCTTGACAAAGAAGAGGCGGGAAAGATCCTCGCTTTAAATTGACAAGCCAAGAAGCAGCTGTCGGAAGGAAATTTTTACTTGTCAGCAGTTCATTTCTGGGTGATCTGAACAACAAACTGGATAAGAGGAGGGATTCTTGCATGCTTCTATGTTGAAGTTTTGGGGTTTGTGCAACATGGGCTTTGTGTTTCTAAAAAGGTTTGGGTGATTTTCATTGTGAAGTATCCTGTCTCGAATGAGTTTTCTGCCTGCTTGTAAATGGAGCTGAACTTCCGGCTTCCACTTTCTATTATCTCTAAGCACCGGTAGCTGTTTTCTGCTTACAAAGTTTCCTTTATGCAGCTGGCAGGGATGTGGAATGAGCCTCAGGCAGGTTCCTTTGTTGTCAGCTTGATTTTTCCTTGCTTTTCTGGGAGCCTTTTCTTATGAGTAATATTTTATTTGGGGAAATGAAGAGGGGGAGTGTTGAGATATTATGCCATATGAACCCCTTTATGAAACTGTTTATAAAATTACTTATGTGCAAATATAAGCATGAGCAAGTTTTGAGAAATTGCTTATGTGCAAAAATATCAGCATAGGTAAGTCTGGCTAATTGTTATCATGTAAGCAGAAATCTGTTTGATGCCAAGGTTGCAAAGATGGTTGCCAGTAAATGTATCAACACCTTAGAGATAGCCACAGAACATTCCTTCTCTGATAAGGCTAACTTCACAGAGCTTCAAAAGAAGTTTGCTCCTACACACAATTATATGAGATTTATTAGTATGTAGTCAGGATGTTTCAAGATGTATTTCTGTTTGCTGTACCACGTAGGCAAAAAGCGGAGAACAAAGAACCACTTCATGGTAAAACTCCTCCCACAAGTTATCAGTGCTTTTAAAAAGTCTCTAAATCTAAATCCCTAACCCTAAGCCCCCCCTCCCACAAAGTGTGCCTGGGGGACTGAAAGGGAGGGGGAAGCCCACCGTGTGTTTTTCCTGCAGACCCTCTGAAAATAGATTGTTTAAACTGAAGGTTTCCCTTTTATTCTCATTTTCTTCCCCGTCTTTTTTCTCCACAGTCTTTGTGACTTAATTGTGCTCTTAGATGCAAACGGGTGGTTTTTTTTCAGTAGTGATGAATTTCTGGCTTTTTTGGAAACTTTGAAAAATGGAGGTTGAAGGTGACAGTTTGGGGGGAGTGGAGACCCCCAGCTTCCTCCTCTTTCTTGGGAGGAAGAGGTTGAGAGCATCTAGACTGACCCCAGGGATTCTGGCCCTGCCTGTCCCTCCATATCACTCATCTCTTTTGGCTTTGAACCCACAGCAGCTTCATCTACATCACTCTTCCTCCAAGTCACTTCTCTTCCATTCTCCTTGCTATAAAAGAATAAAATTGGGAATTCCACCTTCCTTCCACTTCCTCATTCTCCTCTTTCCTGCACCCTCAGGAGGGTCCCTCTTTCTCCCCTCCCCAGATTGAGGCCTCCCCCGCCTCTGGATTGACCATCCCGGCTGCTTTGGGTCCAAAGCAGAGGTGGGTTTCAGCTGGTTTTGACCGGTTATTACAAACTGGTAGTAGAAATTTTGAATAGTTTGGAGAACTGGTAAATACTACCTCTGTCTGGCCCTGCCCCCAATCTATTCGCTGCCTCCCAGTCTCCCAGGTGATCAGCTAGAAGGAAAAAACCAGGGCTTGCTTTTCAACAGGGAGATTGCTTGACAAAGAAGAGGGGGGGCGGGAAAGATCCCTTCGCTTTAAATTGACAAGCCAAGAAGCAGCTGTCGGAAGGAAATTTTTACTTGTCAGCAGTTCATTTCTGGGTGATCTGAACAACAAACTGGATAAGAGGAGGGATTCTTGCATGCTTCTATGTTGAAGTTTTGGGGTTTGTGCAACATGGGCTTTGTGTTTCTAAAAAGGTTTGGGTGATTTTCATTGTGAAGTATCCTGTCTCGAATGAGTTTTCTGCCTGCTTGTAAATGGAGCTGAACTTCCGGCTTCCACTTTCTATTATCTCTAAGCACCGGTAGCTGTTTTCTGCTTACAAAGTTTCCTTTATGCAGCTGGCAGGGATGTGGAATGAGCCTCAGGCAGGTTCCTTTGTTGTCAGCTTGATTTTTCCTTGCTTTTCTGGGAGCCTTTTCTTATGAGTAATATTTTATTTGGGGAAATGAAGAGGGGGAGTGTTGAGATATTATGCCATATGAACCCCTTTATGAAACTGTTTATAAAATTACTTATGTGCAAATATAAGCATGAGCAAGTTTTGAGAAATTGCTTATGTGCAAAAATATCAGCATAGGTAAGTCTGGCTAATTGTTATCATGTAAGCAGAAATCTGTTTGATGCCAAGGTTGCAAAGATGGTTGCCAGTAAATGTATCAACACCTTAGAGATAGCCACAGAACATTCCTTCTCTGATAAGGCTAACTTCACAGAGCTTCAAAAGAAGTTTGCTCCTACACACAATTATATGAGATTTATTAGTATGTAGTCAGGATGTTTCAAGATGTATTTCTGTTTGCTGTACCACGTAGGCAAAAAGCGGAGAACAAAGAACCACTTCATGGTAAAACTCCTCCCAAGAATCATGATCTTTCTCCCAAAATCATAGACTTGTGGATGTACTTGCAGTCACGTGTTCACATGTTGAATATATGCTAATATGTAACCTCCCCTGCTTACCTTCTGTAACACACCCCTAACTAACCTTAATAGAGAAGACGCCTAGAGAGTTCCTGGAGGTCTAGCCGTTCGGAGGCTGATCGGACACTAGTGAAGTCCTATACTAGGACTTACCTAGTGGCATTGAGGGAAGCGAGGCGTAGCTACGCCTCCTCCCTCATTGCATCGGCAGATAACCGCCCAGCCGCCCTGTTTCGGGTGACTCGCTCCCTTTTACATCAGGGGGAGCGGGATGACCCGTTGCAGGGACGTGCTGAGGAGTTTAACGGTTATCTATACGATAAAATCGTTCAGCTTCGGGATGGTTTGGACCAGAATTGTAGTGACGCGGGTGAGACGGCTGAGGGCGGTCTTGGTGACATTTTATGGGATGAGTTTGACCCTGTGGCTCCCGAGGACATGGACAGGTTGTTGGGTAGGTTGAATGCCACCACGTGTTTACTGGACCCGTGCCCCTCCTGGTTGGTGCTGGCCACTCAGGAGGTGACACGAGGCTGGCTCCAGGCAATTACAAGTGCTTCTTTGGTGGAGGGAGTCTTCCCGGCCGCCTTGAAAGAGGCGGTGGTGAGACCCCTCCTCAAGAAGCCTTCCCTGGACCCGGCTGTTTTAGGTAATTATCGTCCGGTCTCCAACCTTCGCGGCGAAGGTTGTAGAGAGTATGGTGGCATATCAGTTTCCCCTACACCTGGATGAAACTGTCTATCTAGACCCGTTCCAGTCCGGCTTCCGGCCCGGTTACAGCACTGAGACGGCTTTGGTCGCGTTGGTGGATGATCTCTGGAGGGCCAGGGATAGGGGATGTTCCTCTGCCCTGGTCCTGTTAGACCTCTCAGCGGCTTTTGATACCATCGACCATGGTATCCTGCTGCGCCGATTGGGGGGATTGGGAGTGGGAGGCACCGTTTATCGGTGGTTCTCCTCCTATCTCTCCGATCGGCCGCAGACGGTGTTGACGGGGGGGCAGAGGTCGGCTCCGCGGCGCCTCACTTGTGGGGTGCCGCAGGGGTCGATCCTCTCGCCCCTTTTGTTCAACATCTATATGAAGCCGCTGGGTGAGATCATCAGTGGCTTCGGTGTGAGGTACCAGCTGTACGCTGATGACACCCAGCTGTATTTTTCCACACCGGGCCACCCCAACGAAGCTATTGAAGTGTTGTCCCGGTGCCTGGAGGCCGTACGGGTCTGGATGGGGAGAAACAGGCTCAAGCTCAATCCCTCCAAGACAGAGTGGCTGTGGATGCCGGCATCCCGGTACAGTCAGCTGAGTCCTCGGCTGACTGTTGGGGGCGAGTCATTGGCCCCGATGGAGGGGGTGCGCAACTTGGGCGTCCTCCTGGATGAACGGCTGTCTTTGGAAGATCATTTGACAGCCGTCTCCAGGAGAGCTTTTTACCAGGTTCGCCTGGTGCGCCAGTTGCGCCCCTTTCTAGACCGGGATGCCCTATGCACGGTCACTCACGCCCTCGTGACGTCTCGCCTGGATTACTGCAATGCTCTCTACATGGGGCTCCCCTTGAAGGGCATCCGGAGGCTGCAGTTAGTTCAGAATGCGGCTGCGCGGGTTATAGAGGGAGCCCCTCGTGGCTCCCGTATGACACCTATCCTGCGCAGACTGCACTGGCTACCTGTGGCCTTCCGGGTGCGCTTCAAGGTGTTGGTAACCACCTTTAAAGCGCTCCATGGCATAGGGCCGGGTTATCTACGGGACCGCCTACTGCTACCGAATACCTCTCACCGACCTGTGCGCTCTCACAGAGAGGGACTCCTCAGGGTGCCGTCAGCTAGACAGTGTCGTCTGGCGACGCCCAGGGGAAGGGCCTTCTCTGTGGGGGCTCCCACCCTCTGGAACGAACTCCCCCCAGGACTCCGTCAACTTCCGGACCTCCGAACCTTCCGTCGCGAGCTTAAGACGCATTTATTCATCTGTGCAGGACTGGCTTAGATTTTAGATTTTAAATTTAGATTTTAAATTTATAGATTTTTAAATTTACAGGGGTTTAAATTTGGTTTTAAGATTTATATTTATATTTTTAATATTTGGCATTAGAATAAGTTTTTTAATAGTTATTTTAATTGTATATAAATGTTTTATGTGCCTGTGAACCGCCCTGAGTCCTTCGGGAGATAGGGCGGTATACAAATTTGAATAAATAAATAAATAAATAAATAAAAGAGTTTGTCTCGAGCTAGCTCGGGGCTCGCTCACCCCGAGGAGAATTGGACTCTGCTTATTCATTTCTCACTCCGTCTGGCGCGGGGATTGCCCAGACCCTTTCGTGGCGAGCCCGCAGGCCGCGAGAAAAGCCACAGGGGAGTTTGATTCCTTCCCAGAGCAGGTTAGTGGAGTGGGGAGGGAATGGGGATTTTTGCAGTATTTTTCCCCTGTTACACCCACCAAGCCACAACCACAGTACCTGTAGTAAAAAAATTTGAAACCTATCACTGGCGTCCATCCCTCCCCTGACCCAGGCAGAACCTCTGAGCTCCTTTCATGCTTCCCCCACCCCCAAATATTGCACTTTTCTCTGAGGTCTCTCTGCATCCCCAGACACACAAACACACACAGAGTTTCTTTCTCCAGCCCCCAACAGCTGCAGAGGCACTTGGGCTTCGCTTCCCCAGCCTGAAGTGTTGGGCTCCTCCGAAGCGGAACTGAGGAACTGGCCAGG